>NW_021681235.1:7238-16151 GCF_001412515.2 Diachasma alloeum | reverse complement strand
ATACTTTCCTGGAGCTGGAGCGTCGGCGTGAGTTGTTGCGCTGCCCACGTGAGTACTCTGAACGTGTGCGTGAGCGCGAGCGTGAGTCTTTCACTCGTAACTCTGCGACAGTTGCCGTCAGCTGTTCGATTCGCTCGAGGAGTGCTGCGTTGGTCGCGTTGTCTGCTGAGGTGGTGATGGCTGCGACGCTGTTTGGGTAAAATACCTCGTGCACCCTGTCTGGTAGCTTCGCGAGATCATCAATGGAAGCGTTCTCCTGGGTAGCGAGTGTAGCTCGCGTTTACTCGGGGAGATGAGACAACCAACGCGTTTTCAGGACCTCGTCGTCAATGCCTGGAACAAGACTTTTTAAATGTCTCAGGTGCTTCGACGGAGTTCGATGCCCAATGCTCTCCCTGTCGAGCAATTGGATGATGTTCGCAGTTCTGGATTTTGTGAAACATCTGATTAGTTCGTTTTTTAATGTTTGGTATGGATTTGTTACAGGTCTGGAGACAATTAAATGTTCAACTTCTGCCGCGTAAGCAGTGTCGATCAGCAGTACCGTTTTGTTGTACTTATCTGACTCGGTGACGTATCCCAGGTCAGCGAACTGTGTCTCCAGCTGCGCGAACGATAGCGCGGGTTTGTCCGCGTCGAACGGCCTTGCGATGAGCCTGGGCCTCATTGTAGCCGTTGCTGTCGTTACGGTGGGAGTTGTCTGTATGTCAGCTGCTGTTGTTGCCATGTCGGTTTTATTTTATTTTATTTCAGAGAGAAATAAAATCGATGAATTTTACTTCACAGCACGGTTAAGCTTAAGGAATAAATTTGTGAGAAAAATAAAGGCTGTTGTAGTCTCTATTTGTCACCAACACAACACAACGTCTATGGGTGTTCGGCAATTTGTCGGCGCGAGGTCACAAATATTCACTCGGATATCACTTTAATTCGGTTTGTTTTGGTTCCGCGAGAACAATGGGAAACCAAGGTCTTGACGCTCGGACGGTTGGAATGTTCCAGAAATCTCGAGACGCCGTCGTTTAAAAACCGAAGCGTGGGTCACACAACGAAATTAATTATTTTCAGAAGCGCGCCACTTAACTAGAATGCACTCGCGAGATTCACTGCAGCACTTGAAAAACTGAGTCGTGCGTGTTGTCCGGAAAAACGGATGAGAACGCGTGGACGAGAGAATGAATTTTTCAGTTGCACTGCACGCGCGCGAGACGCGAGGGTTTTCGCTTTTGTCGTTTAAAACGTCGAATTTCCCTAATTAGATCACGTCGGGGTCACCAATGTAGGAATTGAGGTAGTTGAGGGATGTAACAATTCACTAACAAATGTAATCTAGAGTATAAATTACTGTTCAATCAAGACGTTTAGAATATATACAAAAGAGACAGAATAATCAAAGTGATCTGATCGGAGGTCAGTGTTAGACTCTACTGACTATCTTAAACCGCGTAAGACGGGAATTTGGATACGCATGACAATAGTTGCGAGCGAGAGGTATTTGATACTGGGCGCGTGACAGAGCGCGATGATGTCACCGATGTCCAGTCGTCTCTCAGCGTTGTCGTATCCGTGCGTGTGTTACGCGTTGGTGTTTGTGTAGCGAGACGCTACAGGGGGGGGGGGTCGAAGAGAAATATAAAGGAAGGTGGGCTAGAGTGTTGAATTTATGATAATAATGACTAATAATAACAACTTTTTGCGGACTACAAATCATAGCCCACAAAACGTTTTAGTTGGACTGACTCACATGCAAAATCGTCCATTGCCTGACGTGGGATGACCTGTGATTGATTGGGAGTCATGTAATTATTTGCGCAAATTTTGATCACTTCAGTTTAATCAATGATTGAAAAAAAAATTACATACCTGTAGAATAATATTCATGCAATAAACGCTAGGGGTGGAGCTAATCTCCAGAACAATATACGGAATTGGATTAAATTTAAAAGTGATACTTGGAATAGTTATCACGGACCCAACGCTATGAAACGCTTGAACTTTCCCAATCAGCCCTTGATCTTCCCAAACCATACCTTGCTAAATTTATCCAAAGGATATCCATTTGATTCTGTCCACATTATGTTGCAATAAGTTCCTTATTCTTCTTCGATTTTTATGGCTTGGACTAAAATGTCTCGAGGCCGGTCGCAATAAGTTTTTTACTGCGTGAAGTTGAATTGTGGGTGGGGACTTATTATAATCAGGTAATCTACACAGAGGAAGAAACCAATGAAAAATTATGAGAAGAGTGGCGGAGAAATTGGCAGGCGGAGTACCGTACCGATTCAGCGAACATAGCGGCGAGCGTGACACGAGGGGGGGAGGAAGAAGTTGCTTTGACGTTTTATTATCTGAGTGACGGATGTGGTAATGTGGTAATCATTAAGTTGCAATCCTGTGTAAAAATTCAGATTGATCGAATCAATACTTTTTGGAATAGAGCAATTTACGTGAGGAACGTTTTTCGCATAAAATAACATAGCGTTGTTCTATCTTTGATTTTCACATGGAAATGTTTCTCAAGAACGAGGTGATGTATATAAAATTCTATAGCTGCAAAGATAGCTGGTATATTAATGATTTAAAATAAATTGGATTGTAAAAAACTGCAAATTTCCAAAAAATCATATGATTCACAATTATCAATATTTTCTTATGATTTTTTCTCTTCAAAATATTCGCCTGATGCCCAACTTGTCAGAAAAAAATTGGTAAGGGAATCCCCGGCATCGAATTTTTTGGATTTCGGATTTGGCGTGGAACTGCCCATAACCAAATCATTTGTGAATCCCGTGAGAATGAATTTCCCCAGGAGATAAATACACCTTTTACGCCCTTTCGTTAAATTCGTATTGAACGGTCAAACCAACCTTTTTTTGATTAACAAAAAAAAAAGTAAAAACTTAATGACGAAAAAAATGGGATTGAATAGTTGGAATATTCATCCAATAATTTTTGTTCATATCAATGCTGAAGTACAAAAGAGAAAGACTGGAAAAACGTCTAGGGTGTTCCTAACACCCCACGCGAAGATAACAGAAATAAAGTTATTTTTCGCTGTTATTCCGTGGTTCCTACAATTTTTAGTTCACCAAGATCCAATTTCTGGAAATTGATGAAAAATCGAATTCGAATCAAACAGCGTCATTCAATAATTAATAAAGATTATTATTTATTATTAAATTAATTATGAACGACCATTGATGCAATCGTGAGCGCAAGTACTTGGATTCATGCATCCAGTTCTCTTGCGGAGATCTCCCATTCATTTTCATTGGGTACCACTGGTATACCTTCATCATTTGTCCAATTCAAACTACTTCTGCCATCTCTAAAGTCAAATTAGTACTAAGGAATTCGCCCGATAACAAATGAATAGTATTAACTTTTGCTATATCGACACTATTTAACCGACGAAAATGGTGGTGTACATCTGGGATTTGTTCGGAAAAATTTCTGTAAACTCTGTTTGTGTCCGGCGTGGCGCTGGTGTACTTTACGAAAATGTGTACGAAATGGAATATGTACAATCTCTCTGGTATAAACGAACCCCCCCCCCCCCCATTTTTTACAGATGTTATTCTGGACAGTTGATTTTCTGTACAGTTGTCTCATCTCATTTCTCAATAGGCCCTGTACAGTTGTCCAAATGTACAGTTGTAGAAGTACTAATGGAGCCCCCCCATTCCGTATATCCACGGTAAAAATCACCAGGGCTCAAAAAGATCACTAGAGGCGTAAATTGCCTTATTTCATCCGTATATCCACGGTACAATTACCGGATAGGGGAGGTTGGTGTAAAACGGACACTTTTGATTTTTTTTTAAATGTTAATGAGGAGTTGAAATGTTGATCAAATTCAATAATTTTCCTTTCAATACAAAGAACAATTCTTTCCCTTCCCTGGCAACTTAGTATCCTCGCTGTTACGAGGATGTAGCGAGGATGTAGTGGTGATGTTATTTTAATGTGAAAAAGGCCGAAAATGACATAAATAGGATCCGACAAAAGTTAAAAAGTTGAAAGATGATCGATTTGTTTCAATTAATACAGTTTATTGCAATTATTTTCTATTAATTAGCAGAAATGGGTGAAAGTGTAATTATGCCAATAGAATTCCCGATCAACGAATGCCGCGAGATGGCGTTAGGATTAAATGACGGACCTGGTTGGCAGCAACAGTCGCAGGCCACCTAGTGTTTCCCGATACCCAAAAAAATATCGCTACTCAGTATCGTATCGAATCAGACTGCTTGGTATCAATACCGCAAAGTATCGCCTTGGGAAATATCGATACTCGTAATATCGATCTTTTTAAAAATTCTGGATGACAATGGCAAATAAAAAAAATTAAAGTCGAAGAATGTCGTATTAAAAGACCTTAAACATTCAGATTCATTCACGTGAGGATATCCCAGTATTGTTTACAATTTGGTATAAACCATTCTATAGATTCCGCCACTTTCAATCATCAAATTTGTCAATTAAATTGCGCGGGGAAAAATTGAGATAAGTTATGAATATTAAGTGTCATTCACATTACATTTTGCACAGAATTATTATTTTCTTCATTTAAGGGTGGAATGTCACGAGAGTCACTAGGGAATGATCAAATTTCACGAGGGTCAAACTCTGCGAAAGCCACAAGGGAATGATCAAATTTCACGGAAGTGAGGCGTCACGAGAGTCAAAAGGAGATCGTCAAATTTCACGAGAGTCACACGGTGATGGTCAAACTTCACAAGTGTCAAACGTCACGAGGGTTTCACGGGGATAGTTAAATATCACGGAATGGAAACGGCACCTGATAGAGTGACCCGATACAAGGGTCACAAGAAGAAGTCAAATTTCACGAGAGTAGCTAAACAAAGCCGATCCTGGATATTACTTCGGAATAGGGCCGTTAGAGGGGCGGTCTTAGGGTCACGATGGGTCAGATGGGGAGTCTGATCATGTCTCTTGCAGCGGGTGGCGGATGGGAGGGGGGGGGGGTTCTTGTGGTTACGTGATATGGTGGATATCCAATACTTCTCGAAGCCGGAAATGCTGTGACTTGGTGGAAGGGGGGGGGCGTTGACTCAATGAAAATGATCTCGCTGGACCGAGACGAGGTTTCGGGTAAGGCTGTGATCTCACGGTAGATATTCAATGGTTGCGTCTTACGGTGGGTGTCAAGGTCACGCATTTAATCACGTACGTGTTATCTAAACAAGAGCGGTCTCGCTGGGCGTCGAGGCAATGGAACGAACAATGGTTTTGAGGAAATTATTATAAGATTTAATGTAGATATCCAATGAAACTATGGCAAAATATGAAAAAATCTTCGTGAAGCTCTGGAAAAGAAATTGGAGGGAAATACCTGTTGAGATATTTACAGGTAAATATGATTGAGTATGTACTAGATTTATTGTTCCAGAGTTGGAAAAAAATTAAAACATTCCTGGAAAATCTCGTAATTTCAAGAGTTGACAAAAAAAAAAATCAAAACATTCATAGAAAATCTCATATAAGTATTAATCTAACGAAAAGATAATTTTAAAAAAATGTGGGGGGGGGGATTTGATATTGTGAGTTGGAAAGAGTTGGTTGTGATCGCGCGCCCCCCAATGTTTATCAGTGGACACGTACGCATTGTATAAACAATCGTGATCGACCTTGATACCGCTTGGTGGATCGCTGGAGAGTTGAATCGATGTCGAATGCAATCCCACTGAATGAAAAAAAAAGTTTCCAGAGAATTTTCAAATGTTTTATCGTTTTTGGGAATAATAATAATTTCAGAAAAATGTATTAATCAGGAATATGGTAGAAATGATTTTTTCTCAAAATTTGATATGCAGTGTTTGGAGGTGAGTTGTGGCTGAGCGTTTATGTTTATCGGCCGTCACGTGTGCGTAAACAAAACTTCTCCCCACAGCGCTCGGTGAATCGTTGAAGAATAAGAAATCTAACTGCATGTGTAATTTTCATATTAACATAGAAAAATGATTCTCCATAGACAAATGTTCATTATTGTTTGAATGAATAGTAAAAAAAAATCCTTCTATTTAATTATACACAAGTCGTCTGTCCGATTATTCCAAAAGTTTCAGTTATTTGTTTACATGAAGGCACGTGCGAGTCTGTCAGCTGAGCGGGGCGGCAATGATCGCTAGTGGATAAAAGTGTGAAGTCGAGATGAAACAACGTCGATTCAATATATATTGTGACGTAATTTTCGCACCGCTACGGGAGACGATGCTAAATACGTTGCCCTCGGCGACCCATTTACCAAAAACAAAGTTGGGCGCCAACACGTCTAAAACGTACAAAATTATCGAATTTCAAAAAAAATACGCAAAACCAGGTGGAGACCGGCAAACTCAGCATCAACCGCGGAAGCGTCTGGGTCCTCTCAAAACCACCTGAACGAATACCTGAAATGACTGGGTAACAGGCTGACTAACTAAAATAACAAAATTCCGAAATCGGGGTAACGATATCTTTAATAACCAAAATAAATAAAATAGATCAATAGAAATATAATGTAAATCAATGAAATTAATCAAGTCTTTAGAAACCCCTTATTTTCCCCGGAACATAAATTTCAACAAAACAAATAACACTAACGACTCGATACAATTCCAAATCCCTAACCGCAATTTGTCAAACAATAAAATCACTGAGTCAAACTAATCCCTATTCGTCAACTGAGTCCAAAAATCATGTCAACCGATAAAAATGTTCAGTGAAGTACAAAAAGTCCATTATCGCAGTTGAGACTGAAACGAGCCTCGAAAACTAAAATATTCAAAATAATGTTCTCGAGAGAAAATGATTTCGGCCAGCGAAAACGGGGATTGCCTCGAGAGACAATAACAAGTGTCGGTAACCTTGAGCGGTTCAACACGGCGAAACCAATGATTCGAGCGTCGACAATAACGCTACAATCCCAATTTTCGCAATCAAATATTTCGACCGAATAATAACTCAAAACCCTAGACTCAGCCCGTCAAATGACGACAAATATCAAAAGTAATTTTCCCTTCAATTGAACTTCGGTATCAAAAATAAAACACGAAATCCCGGAGAATACTAAGTCGAAACGAGAGTCGATAACTGTCACAAAAATCCACTGAGTTTAATTTCCAAAAATGAAGTCTCAAATCCAAACAATATTCAAAGACTTCCAAAAAAAATAAAATATCGAATTGTCCAAAACAACGAATCACATCTGCCGAACAAGGGGAAGCATCGAGAGGAAAATGTACAAAACTGGGAATGGCGTCAAATCGCCCGATGCCAAGCATCGCCAAAAACTATTCCTAAATCTCTCGACGACAACTCCACTTGTCGTCAAATATTGACAAAAACAAGGCAACAATGTTCCATCGCTCACCGTAATTTCCCAAAAAGAACCAGGCCCCATCGAATCCTCCAGTCCCAAAAATAGAGGAGGCAATCCATGATCCTTGAAATCACGGCGTCCAAACGGTCGGAAAAATCAAACTTATACAACAAAATTTTACGTGGCTAACCTCGTGCCGTCCCAACGAGAAGTGTCGTTGCCGGGACGCTCTACCACGCGTCTCGCGATTTCGCCAAAATCCAGCTCTCCCATTGGCTGGCGGCAACAACTGACTCAATTCCCATTGACCGAAAACGGAAAACCCACGTGGTTTCCATGCCCAAGATTTCTCAAATACAAGGGTAAAATACACAATATTTTATGTGGTTCAATCCACCAAAAATTCTCAAATAATATTTCCCACATTATCAAATTGTTCGGCCCTTTTGCCATGGGTCCGAAATAATTTAGTCCTGGCCGTTAAGTCGTCAGGTGATCTTCCCAAATTCGTGCTCCGCGAGCTAGCGCCATTCCACGGGCGACCGAGGTAGCTCCTCCAAATGCGGGAGAATTCGAAGTCCCAAACCGTCTGGACCCAATCCAATCCGGGATTCTCTAAGTCGAAATCGGCCTTCCTGTCCAGCTCCAGTCTTCCAAGGGTCCCAAACGTCCCACGATGAACCGGTGAGCGACGAAAAATGGCTCGATATAAATCAAAACAAATTAGAGACAATCCAAAATCAACAAAAATATGACTCTCGCTCCGCTAGGGTGACTTCTCGTTTGGACGACACCTTTACCGTCGAACGATCGAAAAATAACATGTTACAATATATATATGAAGAAGAATGTTTTTGCCTGTAGTATATTCACTATCCAAAACTCCCATGCATCCTCTCAGCGTCTTCATTACTTTTGTCGTGGGTGGTGATGCATAGGTATATCACTTTTTCTGTTTACGTGGATCGAAAGATAGAGAAAAGAATTGACACATTTTTGCTGTCACCTCAAATTTGAGGAACTCGTGATACTAAGAGAGGTCTTCGCGTATGTCGGCCATTTAGACGTTCATCANCACCGTCGAACGGTCGAAAAATAACATGTTACAATATATATGGGATTGAGAGGATTTATCAATGCGGAATAAAGCAGACTGTATATTCCACCGATTAGAGAGAGATGTGGCTCCAAGAGTGTGGGTGAACACCTGAAATTATTCTTTGTTGAAGGCATAGATGAATGACACATTATTAATTAAAAAAAAAAATGCACTTTATCAAATTTGAAATTTCAGATTATATTTTTTAAAAGATGAAAATTGGAAGATACAGAATTAATCGATGATGATGAGGAACAACAATATTTTACATAATTTAATTTGTGGAATGTCAGTTTTCAGTCAAAAAAAATTTCATTGAAATCACTTCCTTTGATTTTGAGATTTTGGTAATCGTCTTCGACCCACTTTTTCAAAAGATACACATTGGCCAAAGCACAGTGGATTTTCTGATCACGTGTGTTGATGTTCTGATGGATTTTCCGATGAGAACAGTCTTTGATATTGTAGTTGCCAATGTTTGGACAATTGT
>NW_021681235.1:363-1969 GCF_001412515.2 Diachasma alloeum | reverse complement strand
GATCTAGTTTGTACACGGAAAAACAGCTTTTCCGGAAATTCTCAAAAATATCAGCCAGGAGTAACACATCAGTTTTCAGATACAAATCAGAATATTCACCAAGTGTTGAGAGACCAAATTTCTCCCAAACTTGACACGCATGTGCATAATCGGCATTTGAAGTCGTCTGGTTGTTCAGTGCCGAAAAAAAAGCTTCTCTTGAGGGCAGTTCTCGATCATCCAATTTATCCCAACTATCCAAGTATTCATAGGGAAATACACCCTTCCTCATTAATAAATGGAATTGTTCATCATCATCACAATGAGCCAGTGTAATAGTCTTGTCTACATCAGTCAGGTCTGATGCCAATTGTTCCAAGCTACTTGCCATAAACCTGAACGAATCGATGAATCTCAAGCTAACTTTCGTCTGTGGAATAGATTTCCTGAATGAAATATATGTCTCTTTGGTTAGTGGAAGCAACGCTAGCGGTCACTCCAAATATTTTACCAAATCTTTAATCAAAAAATGTTCATCAGACCTGACTGATGTAGACAAGACTATTACACTGGCTCATTGTGATGATGATGAACAATTCCATTTATTAATGAGGAAGGGTGTATTTCCCTATGAATACTTGGATAGTTGGGATAAATTGGATGATCGAGAACTGCCCTCAAGAGAAGCTTTTTTTTCGGCACTGAACAACCAGACGACTTCAAATGCCGATTATGCACATGCGTGTCAAGTTTGGGAGAAATTTGGTCTCTCAACACTTGGTGAATATTCTGATTTGTATCTGAAAACTTATGTGTTACTCCTGGCTGATATTTTTGAGAATTTCCGGAAAAGCTGTTTTTCCGTGTACAAACTAGATCCACTGCATTATTATACAGCACCTGGACTTGCGTTCGATGCAATGTTGAGATGCACTGGTATGGAGACTGAACTCTTCACAGACGTTGATAAACTCTTATTCATTGAAAAAGGTATCCGAGGAGGAGTAGCTCAGTGCACTAATCGTTATGCTCATGCCAATAATCGTTATATGGGTGAGAATTACAATCCAAACGAAGAGGAATCATATCTTATGTACTTTGATGTGAATAATTTGTACGGTGCAGCGATGAGTCAATACTTACCCTGTGGTGCATTTGAGTGGGAAAATCCCGAAGGATTCATCAATGCTCTTCATGTACCTGATGATTCTCCAACTGGATATATATTGGAAGTAGACTTGGAATATCCCAGAGAACTTCATGATGCACACAAGGACCTACCTCTATGCCCTGAACATTTTGTTCCTCCAAATCGCAAGAATACCAAGTTAATGACTACTTTGTATGCCAAAAAATCCTATGTTATACATTACAGAAATTTGAAACAAAGTTTGAATCTTGGAATGAAATTGACGAGGATCCATCGAATATTGAAATTCAAGCAAGCAACATGGCTCAAGCCCTATATTGACCTGAACACAGAAATGCGGAAAAAATCGACGAGTGAATTTGAAAAGAATTTCTTCAAATTAATGAATAATGTTGTTTTTGGGAAAACCATGGAGAATGTAAGAAAGCACAAAGATGTCAAATTAGTCACCGAGTGGGGTGGAAGGTGGGGGGCAAG
>NW_021681235.1:0-169 GCF_001412515.2 Diachasma alloeum | reverse complement strand
AATTAATGTACACTGACACAGACAGTCTTATATATCATTTCAATATTCCCGATATTTATGAGTTTATCAAACGAGATATTACGAAATTTGATACTTCCGATTATCCCGCAGAGATTTTTGTTCAAATGCCAAGTGTGAATAAAAAAGTGATAGGTTTAATGAAAGATGA
>NW_021681234.1:101705-104624 GCF_001412515.2 Diachasma alloeum | reverse complement strand
GAGATGTACCGATTTTTGCTAAATATTTTCCTGTAAGAGTGTCAGGATCAAAGCTATTTGCATCGCCATCGGTTTCTTTGTCGTCAGACGGTGATTTTTCAATGACTGGAACTGTAGTATCATCATGCGGATTTTTGAGGGATGGAACTATAGTATCATTGTGAGATGAAATGATTGTCTCATTCAATGTCTGATCGAATAAAGAATCATCAAATTTGACCGCATCCTCAGAAGTCTCCCCATCCCACGGATCTAATTTAAGCCCCTTCGGGGTACTCTTATGTGCGAAACTTTGTCGATATTTCAAGTTAAAAGGCTTCACCTCATTTTTGTTATTCAACCACTCGCGTTTTTCAACATTATTACCAAGCAATTTCATGTTTTTAGAGGTCAATTCTTCGAGCGGTCTTACAATAGGTTTGAACACTTCATTCATTGCCTCGTCAACACTCTCTCTACCCAATTTCAATAAATTATGTTTCCGTTGAATTGCTTTCCTCGCGGAAGAAATCTGACGTAAAATTTCTTGTTGTTTAAACATATCATCCTTGCGTGGAGGCATGTTGACTCACTGGGATCTGACCCACAACTGTTTATATTTTACTCCCTCCATCATTATTTATCTGAACAAAACAGTCGAAATTCTTCCTATATCTACCCTCATTAACATCACTATCTTTATCGATAACTAAAAACGAATAATTATTCTTCCAACATGTAGAGCATAATTGTTTAAATTTATCAAATGACATATCTGTATTCACATGATCATTATAAACATGCCTTAAATTCATTTCGTCCTGTTTGAATAGTACCAAGAAATTAACATTATCACGCACTAAATGCTTCGGGATACGAGCATACGATTGACATAAATAAAAACTATCAACTTTTTTATGTCGTCCCATACAAAAATATGCCTTAATGTTGTTTTGTTTCTCGCAAGCCACATCATCAAAAATGAACAGAGAATTCTCATTCGCGTTATCCACCGCCACTACCTCTTCATTATCTGAGAATGGATAATAGTTCAAGTCATTCAGAGGTTCCAGTAAATTTTGTAAAAATTGATATTTTGGTTGATTGAGAGACTTTGAATATACATAAATATTCGAAAATCTCAAGCCATTAGGATGAATTATAAGACTCAGCAAAGCATTAGTTTTTCCACAATTTGATGGCCCACAGAAAACTGCACGGATACTATTTGGTAACAATGAACCATGACGTTTTGGTTGATTGATATCTTTCGCCGTCACTGAATCAAAGTTAATAACTGGTAAACTGCTGGGATGTGTACTGAACTCCATCTTTATGTCAACTGAAGAGAAAACCTATAAATTGAGGGTTTTATAGCAAAATCACTCAGTTCCGTTACAGACATGATTGTGCACAGTACTCGCAAGAAGGGTAAAGGTTTAATGAATAAAATAATTAACAACCTCCCCGTTGAATTGCATCTGCCAGGTTATCAGTATTGTGGGCCAGGTACCAAGTTAGGGAAAAGATTAGCTCGTGGAGATCCTGGGATCAATCCTCTCGACTCAGCCTGTAAGGTTCATGACATTGCATATTCGAAAAATCGTGAAAACATTGCAGTGCGACACGAGGCTGATCAGGTGCTTGCAGAAAAAGCTTGGCGACGTGTTTCAGCCCCAGACGTTACTCTAGGAGAAAAAGCGGCAGCTTTATTTGTAACAAACGTGATGAAGGCCAAAACGAAATTAGGTATGGGTGTAAGAAAATCAGGTTCGAGAGTGAGCAAATCAAGTTTAGGCGTGAGAAAATCAAGTTCGAAAGTGAAGAAATCAAGTTTAAGTGTGAGGAAATCAAGTTTGGGGGTGAAGAAATCAGGCACGGGTGTAAAGAAATCAGGTTTAGGGGTGAAGAGGAGGAGGGGAAAGTCCAAGAAAAAGGTTACATTTGGGGCGATCCTTCGAGCTGCTAAAAAGTCGATTAAATTAAATAATGGATCAGCTGATGCTATTAAAACGGCTCTTAGTGGTGCTAGAGTAGCCGTAAAGCTGAAGCTAGGGAGAGGTCGGGTTAGTATTCCCCGAGTGATACCTGTCCCTTCGAGAGTTGGGGGAATTTTGCCTTTTCTCGTACCGCTATTTGCAGGTCTAAGCGCCACGGGGGCTTTGGCTGGCGGTGCAGCTGGAATCGCTAAAGCTTTTAATAGCGCCAAAGCTGGCAAACAACAACTCGCAGAGAATAAGAGGCATAATGAAACAATGGAGGCTATCGCGCTCGGTCGAGGCTTACATCTCAAACCCTATAAGAAAGGCATGGGCTTATACCTGAAGCCAAAAAACTATTAATGAAGCTACCACGCAGGGCACTAACAGACGGAGATCTCAAAAAATATGCACAACTCATGAAAATTCTGCATTTTCGCGGTGTTTTCATGCGTAATGGATTACCGAAAAATGGACCATTGAAAAATGAATCAGCCATTATTAATTTGGATGATAAAGAAGGTCCTGGGACTCATTGGGTTGCATATAGAAAAATAGGAAATAATGTTATCTATTTCGATAGTTTAGGGAACCTGCAACCTCCAACAGAACTTTTCAATTACTTTGGAGTTGGTAGCATAAAATATAATCACGAGCGTTTTCAGGACTAGAATACATATAATTGTGGACATTTATGTTTAGCCTTTCTCATTGGACGCTTATATAAGGAGGAGTATTGATGATTTTTCTATCAGTTGATATCGAGAAATCATGAGCGATTCATTAACGTTGACAGTCTCAGGGACATCGTCAGTATTGGAAGTACAATATTTTCCACCAATTGAACTTTCTCCTGAGAAAAATTATGTTCTTGGTCTGGTGGAATTTCTAACTTTCAATTCTATACCAAATGTTGATACAAGTAATAACAAATTACATATAGGGAATACAGTTATTACTA
>NW_021681234.1:99877-100739 GCF_001412515.2 Diachasma alloeum | reverse complement strand
TCGCTATGTCATTCTAGGATTTCAAATAGCGCGAAAAAATAGTGATAAGAAAAATGCTAGTAATTTTGATCATTGTAATATAGCAGATGTTAAATTAGTCTTAAACTCTCAATGTTATTCGTATGGTAATTTAGATATAGATATGGATAAGAATCAGTATTCTATACTTTATGACATGTATTCAAATTTTCAATCGTCATATTATGATCAACAAGTGAACAACCCTTTATTGAGTAAAACACTATTTTCAACAATTACACCGCTAGTGGTAATTGATTGTTCTAAACAAAATGAATCTTTGAAATTTGGTCCAGTAGATGTTCGTCTAGAATTTGNCTCCTTATGCATTCTCCAGTTTACCGGCGAAGTATAGAGGTGTGAATGAGTGGCTTGAGCTTAATCATCATGGATTACCTTGGAATTATGGGAACAAATCCTATAATGATCTTGAAAGACTTGTTCCAGAGTGGGACAATATTGATAAAATTTATGTGAAAGGTGAAGATAAGAAAAAATGGCTGCAAAAAATGGTTGGAACGGCACTTTCGGTGATTAATATCGAAGAATGTTCCGATGATTGCCCGTCACTCTCCAAGTTCACAGAATTACCAGCCTCCCTGTGTCATTTCCATCGTTACACAGAGAACAAGGCATGTGCTGTAAAAAATGTGCAACTACTCAAAAACTGGATGATGATGAGAACAAAGACTGTACGATCGGTTGATCGATCCCTGGACATTTATTATGAATTAAAAAATTTAAGTTTAATGGATCGTGAGGATATTGCATATCTCCCGCATTCATTCATAAGCTCAATCGCCGCATAATAAATCATTTTTTTTGTACAATTCCTGGAAAAGAG
>NW_021681234.1:77209-99167 GCF_001412515.2 Diachasma alloeum | reverse complement strand
CCTTTTGCACTTAACCCTTGCTGTGATGACTCATTCTTCTTATCTCAGGAATTCAAGGAATGCGACACTTTCTCTTTTCTAGGAATTGTAAAAAAAATGATTTATGACCTTTTGCACTTAACGCTTCTTATCTCTGATTCAATCTCAAGAATGTTAAATGCCCCCCTCCCAATCGACGAAACGTGAAATCCGCGAACTAAAACCGCGAATAAAAACCGCGAATTAAAGCCGCGAATTACAACCGTCAATCAAAACCGCGAACTAAACGGCGAATTAAAGCCGCGAATTAAAACCGTGAATCAAAATCGCGAATCAAAACCGTGAACTAAACCGCGAATTAAAACCGCGATCTAAATCGCGAATTAAAACCGCGAATTGAAATGCGAATTAAAACGCGAATTAATATACCCCACCTCCCCACCATCCACTCATGGGAACTCTCCCATGGCTCTTGACCCCCGAATCGACGAAAAGTGAAATCCGCGAATTAAAACCGCGAATCGAAAACGCGAATTAAAAGCGCGAATTAATTAATCCCATCCCACCACCCATTCGCGGGTCACCCCCAGACCCTTCCCAAAATGGTTGGGTCAGAACCGGCCCTATACCTCTACTGACGCTTCATGAAACATGGATTTTTTATGTAATCTAGAAAGTTGGGCATGTCGCGTCAATCGTTTCACAGTGCAATAACACTTCAGAATGAATGTTGTTCAAAAATTCATCCAAACTGACTGGCAACAATGACTACGAAGAAGAACAAAATGAAATCATCATAACATCACTTTCTCAAATCTATACCTGTTCTCTTTTGTACTTTCTATCTGGGTTTTCTGAAGAGAATATGGATTATGAGCCCCGGATAACTAAAATCTTAGATTGTTAAATCTAATATTATAGTTGCTCATAACAGGTCAAATATATAGTATATATATATATAACGAACTGCTGTTTTCAATGACTATACAGTCGCTCCAAGCTTCCTTGATGATAATTAGACTAACTAAAATCTTCTTCATGCATACGATAAACTTTTTGATATAGCATTGATAAATATGATACGAATCAAATTGAGGCATAATATTCTATACTTGCCTCGTCATTTTCAGTATATTTTCTCAGAAAACATTTATTCACACTTAATTGGATGCATTTAGCACAAGTTGCTGGGAAAAATCATTAAAAACCGAAATTTCCCAAAAATTGATGAAAATTTTCCGAATTTCCAAAAATTATCCCAAACATAAGATTTATCGAAACAGCTATCGTGATTATCTTTTAACTCTGACTTAGTAACGTTGAAACAAACATTTTAATCTATGACTTGGTTGGCTTCCGGATGGATAATGAATTTGAACCATTTTTTTTTAGTTATGGTGAAAAAACCGATTTTCAAAAAAATTCAAAAATTTTAAAAATGAATGAATGAATTAAATTTTAATTTATGGTGGTGGATAGGGCTCACCAATACCTACATTTGAGGGAAAAAAAATTCGATTCCATCGCTTCCCTAGCGCACAATCGAAAAAAACTTTTGTTATACACGCAAAGACATACACACGTACGGACACGGTCTAAAAAATGCATATTCGAACTTTTGGGGTCATAATAAGTCCATATAAAACAAAAAATCAAAAACTTAAATTTGCATGATTACAATGCTTCCATTCGGAAGCAAAAAAAGTACTTTACTTTCAATTTTAATTTGGGGAAAAGAATCGCAGGATGTGCTTGGAATTGTCTCATGCTTTCGAACGAAATGTGTTTCGTAAAATTTTCATCGATATTTTTTCTCCCTTATTAAAAAAAATTCCCCTCCCCCTCCCCCAAAGGGTAGTTAACCTCCCCGACATCACTCATGGATCCTGTCCCAATGGTTTCCCTCATCATTAACCGTAAGTTTCGTTTTGTACAGGAAAAAGTTTGAAATTTCGCAATTCACGAAAAATCTATTTGTTTAAGTTTTAAATTTCGATAAAAAAAAATCAAAACCGGTATTCTGTATTTTTTCTACTTTTTCAAATGGAATTTATCCCATGGGATTTCCATCAATAGGTTTTTTTCTATGAGAAAAATGAATTTTCACAAGGGTAGTTTACCCTCCATATTTCACCCCCCCGAAGACGGTTCTAATTCGCATTTTCATCATTCCTTGTGACCTTCATGATACACTGCGAAAGAGTTGTTCAAAAAGCTTCCTTATGTGTGCAATCGAAAAATGACCCCGAGAGGTGGTCAACTTCAGAGAGCACTTTCACCACCTAAAACGCAATATGGGCAGCTAAAAAAAATACGTGTCCCTTAGTTTTGGGTCCCCTATAACATATTTAAGTTTCATCGAAATCGGAGGGGGACACCTGCGTAGTGTTCCTTGTGAAACTAATGGCAAACATCATGACCACTGTCATTTCACAGGGTAGTATCGAGGTCCCGCACATCCAGCATGTAATTTGAATTATCAAAACTCTCATACAATACCAATCGTCTTTCATAATCTTTCTGGTTATGATCCGTACTTCTTAATCAAATCGTTGGCCATGAAATTTCCGGGATCGATCCACTTATTGCCAGTGAACAAAGAAAAATGTATAGCGTTCACCAAAAAAGTCAAAGGAACCAGAGTAACTTTGCGGTTCATCGATTCTTTTCGGTTTATGGCAAGTAGTTTAGAGAAATTTACATCTTATTTGAATGATGATGATAAATGTATTACACGAAAATATTATGGAAATGATTCGGAAAAATTTCGACTGTTGATGAGCAAAGGAGTATTTCCATGTGAGTACATAGATTGTTGGGATAAGTTTAATGAACCCCAACTTCCATTAAGAGAACAATTCTACTCAAAACTAAATGATGAGAAATATCTTGTGAAGATTATGCACATGTGCTAAAAATATGGAATACTTTTAACATGAAGTCATTAGGTGAATATGCGGATTTATATCTCAAAACAGATGTATTACTTTTGTCTGATATCTTCCAAAATTTCAGAAAAAATTGTCTATCTGTTTATAAACTCGATTCTTTACATTATTATACAGCGCCGGGATTAGCATTTGATGCAATGCTCAAATGTACTGGTGTAACTCTTGAGCTTCTTACGGATATTGATGTGCATTTATTCATTGAGAAAGGTATTCTAGGAGGTGTAGCTCAATGTTCTAATCGGCACGCTTGTGCTATTAATGAGTACATGGGGAAAGATTTTGATTCAGAAGAGGAAACTTCATATTTAATGTATTTTTAACTTCCCGACCCGAACGGAGGAAGTTATTGTAATGACCCCGAAAATCGAATGTGGAAATTTAAGCATTTCTCCACGTTTCATGACCTTTGGAACCACTTCTGACCCTTTTCAGGTACCTGTCTGAATGTGTGGATGTGTGCATGTATGTGCGTACGTCTGTGACAAAAATTTTGTGCCACGATTCCTCCTGAAGAAACGATGCGATTTGACTTTTTTTTTTAATCGCTGTATTTTCATGTGACTTGAACCTGATTAGATTATGGAGACGATCGTCTCAGCGTTTCTCCAGTTTTTTCCAAAAAACATTTGGAAAAAAGTCGAAAATTAGCGTTTTTTTGTAAACGAGACCATTTCTCCGTGCATAACGATGCGATTTCAAGTTTTTTTTGTTAGAAACGATGAATCTTGATATAACGCACAAATCATGGAATACTGGAAGACATTTAATCAGCAGTTCACTAGCTTTTTTCGAAATCGATATACATTCAAGAAACAATTTTACTTTTCTGATAAATTACATCTTTTCTCGATGCGGAATACGGCGATGTGTGTGCATGGGAGATAAATCTACAGTGGGAAATAAATCTACAGTGGGACGGTAATAGAATCCGGCGGAGTAATTAATAGAGAAAGACGTTTATTCAATTAGGCTAACTCATAATTATCTNGAAACAATTTTACTTTTCTGATAAATTACATCTTTTCTCGATGCGGAATACGGCGATGTGTGTGCATGGGAGATAAATCTACAGTGGGAAATAAATCTACAGTGGGACGGTAATAGAATCCGGCGGAGTAATTAATAGAGAAAGACGTTTATTCAATTAGGCTAACTCATAATTATCTAGATGGAATAAATATGAGGATTTTACAGTTGAATTACAAGTTTAGTATTGAGTTTAACTCACGATGACGACTGAACTCCCGAATATCGGTGAGTTCACATTATATAACAATTAAGCATGTCATGTTATGACACTGGTACGCAGTGTTACGCATGACATGCTGATTCAGTAAAATAATGAGTGAAGCAAGTTGTATTCAACTTCTTCACTTTTATTAAATACATTATTACTTAAGATTATAACATCATTCTGGGGCATAACATTCCTCCCCCCTAAGGAAGAAAATTCTTATCCTTAGGAATTTTCTCCTCCAACAACAATCTTACATTTTGTTCAGACATTACAATTAAATTAGAAAATTCTTATCATGAGGAATTTTCTCCTCGAACAACAATTTACATTTTGTTCAGACATGACAATTAAATTACAATTAAATAAAAAATTCGTATCATTAGAAATTTTCTCCCCCAACAACCACTTTACATTCTGTTGAGATATGATAAGTAAATTACCATTAAATAGAAAATTCTCATCATTAGAAATTTTCCCTTTGAACAACAATTTCACCTTTGAACAACAATTTCACATTTTGTTGAAATATTACAATTAAATACAATATTTCCCACGAAATAATTCTCTGTCGAAAGACGAACATGATAATTAAATGCAACATTTTGTTTTCATCATATGAACTTAACACATTCCGTACGTATTTTAGTGTAAATACTTTTTGAACTTCAACTCCTAAAAATTTATCTTTTCTCAGAAAGATTACGCTGTCTACTCTGGATGTCAGTTCCATACAAATTTTAGTTTCTTGACCTCTTCTAAAAATTGAAATTCTTTTATTCAATTGAATTGTGTAAGATTCCTGAAATATACCTTTGATCGTTCGAGAGCTCAATTCTCTAGAAAAATCGAAAGGAAAATTCTTGAACTCGGAAATGAATTGATTTACGATTAGAATTTCCGATTTTATCATCCTGAAAAGCTCGATATTACTATAAAAATTATATTCCTCGATATATAGTTGCATCTTTCTAACAAAATCTACTTCCAATTGTGTTTGATGAATATTATTCTGCTTCATATACCTGAAGATGGCTGGAACGCACGCACGATTCCTTCGCCGCACTTGATACTGCTGATTGAACGTTTGCTCAGCCGAATGAATGACTGAATATTCGTTCACTCCTTCCTCACAGAATTCCATGAATTTCTGTACACACACCATCTTAAGTATTAATCTTAAGACCAGAGTTTTGAGTTTCTCTTCTGACTCTCTCGAGATGTCACGCCTTCCCTCCCTTTTTTTGAAGGAAAATCATAATACTTCGAAAAAATAGTTCTGGATTTTCTCCGTTCTTCATGCGTTGGTTTTTACGCAGTTTTATTGAATATTTCTGTGGATCATGTTCACTCGTACTTTGATACTGCTGATGAAGCTCTATGATATCCGACAGTTTTCTTCGCCACTGCTTTTCGTCATTCGAAATTTTGACTTCGCCGGAAACGGTGGTTTCGGGAAAAATAATTTCAGTGACGATGCCCAGTGTAATGAGAAAGTGTTCTCTTTGTGGAGATCTCTCTCAGTGTACTCGTAGGCGGTCAAAACTTCTCAAGTCCCACAAGTCTGCACCGAAAAAGTGTCTGCGCAGGCGATTGCAACGGTCGAAAGCATCTTCCTTAATCTCCTCAACATCCGAAGTTCTCCATGGACGACAACTAGTCCGTGTGTTACCGTCAGGATCGAGATCTTCGCCTAGGTTTTCTGGATCTCTATCTCCTATGGTGGTCATACACTGTTGTCCACGCTGCTTCAGAGATGATTGCCTCTCCATGAACTGCAGCTCGGTGTTTTCAGTAAGTTCCCTTTCCGTAGGATTTTTCAATTCAGTTCTTGCTTCGGGCGATGTCCATTCATCCTGTTTGATTGTTTCTCCTAGACCTACAATCACTGGGAGTATGGAAACGAGATCCCGGAACACATTTTCCCCATGTGGACGGAGCTCTTGCAGTTGCTTTTAATGAGCCCCTCCCATAGATCTTGTCACGTGCCGCTGGAGCCTTTGGACCAGAGATGTTTCCTTTGCAAACGGCTCGTTTGGAACGCTCCCGGTTATTTTATCGTTGATAATTCCCAGTAAATTACCTTGATCAATGTTAACTTCTATATGTATTTTCTTAACCGAAAATAAATAGAGTCTCCCTCTTGATAGATCAAGTTCTGTTACTCTGACCATCCCCTTGTCCTTAGAATAAGGGTATTTCAGGGTTCGTGAGTGTGCTTCTTGGAACAGGAGTCCATAACTTTGTAGTTGGTCGTCTCGAAATTCCGATTTTCTAATTCGTATTATTTTAATCGTTGATTCTTCCTCGCCCCATTCGTCTCCAGCATAGGATCCGTCAACGTGAACGGCGAAGAATGCACGCGTCAGCGTCCTTGATTCGGCACAACGTCCGGCATCGGCTTGCAGTTTGGCACTCGATTGTGAGTGTAATCTGATGCCCGTCTCGACTCGTCTGTCTCTTCGACTTATTATTTGAAAAAATATTTCAATTGTTGAGGTGCTACCAGCTACCTCCTTGCTCTTTATTGTCGCCTGATATCAGTCGACGATTTTACCCCGTTCTTCGTTGAATTGTGAGGGTTTTTGAGGATTTGTTGACCTCACAATTAGCATCACAGTTTCCGTAGTGATACTTGGCACCTTCTTGTTCAACTCACTGATTTTTATTGACAATGCATTGCTGCAATATGACTGACTATCTATCAGATGATCCGTGTCGGCAGCTCCATCAGGTTAGCCCTGCCGTTCCAGCGTCCCCTTGCTCCGCCCGGATCCCTTGGTCTTTCCCAGCTGCCAATTGGTGATTATTGTACTCTGGGTTACCACAACGGCCTCCATGACCATTTGTTTACTCGATTGATTCTTGTGTGGCACCGAAACCAATCTATTCGTGTCCAATAGAGTTCCATATTGCCACCCCAGCGTCCTCAACCCGTGACCTTCAGGTGATATAGTATGTCTCCCCTGCCATACGAGAATTCCTATTAGATATATTCCCTCTGAAGTATCCATTGGGTCAGGTCGAATCGAATTCCAATGATCCCTGTTTGAACAGAGAAGATGATCAACTTCACGACTCCCTTTTTCCGTAGATAGAGACGCGAATTATCATCTTGAATCTTCTCGGATCAGAGTTCGTGTCCTCCGATTGACTCCATGATAATTCTACGATGTAATCAAATGATGATTTATAGACCAAAGTTCTATTCTCTTGAAGGATTTCGGGATCGGTACATTGGATTTACTCAGATCTTCATTTACGTTCATTTCGTTGATTATCTTCTTCCAGCTTCTCCGTCCATCGTCACCGAAGAATTTAATCGTCAGCAACTTTGATTCGAACAAGTTGTCATAGTTGAATATTTTACTCGTCGATTTCCCTATTGCACTCTATTCGACGCTCTCCGTCAACTCGAGCGTCGAGGAATCCATGCGTCAGCGTCCTTGACGCAGTGCGTCGCCCGAAGTTTGCTCGCTGATGGTGTAATTCGATGGTCGCATCAAACCATTTCTTCACTTGAGATTTTATTCCAATTATTTCCACCACAGTATCAGTCCCACAAATTAACTCTTTAGGTTTCATTGTCTTCCGATACCAAACGATAATATTCCTTCGTTTTTGGTGTAAATTGACAGGAGTTTGGGGGTTCTTCAACCCTAAAAATCTCATGACTGCTTTTGTGAAGATCACTGACATTGAATTCTTCATTACCCTTGGAGCTGAATAATTTCCCATCTTCTTCCCGTAATCGGTTGTTGCTGGTTGATCTGCAGACGACTGACTATCGTTTAGGTAATTTCCCCAAGTTTCGAGAATTTCATCCCGGAAATCCGATAACAACTTGTTGCTCATACGAGCCTTCTGTTTGTGTCTGGGATGCGCAGCATAATTTCCCTTGAGAAGACTTTCCCACGTCACTGATGACCTCCGAATATCCATAATTTTGGATGAAAGATTCTCAGTATCAACTCGGAGTAATGCGCATGAATTATTCGTCAGGAAATTACAATTCCCAACGTCTTCAAAAAGGCTCTGTTTGCGCTGTGATGAGGATGACTCGACATTTGTACTGGGAACCAATATGTTGACCATGGTCAAGAAGATGACGTCAGTCAGTGGAATGACCTCTACTCGAGTCTCGGTCTTCAAACGTACACCTGCGACGATTTCCACATGGTGCTGAATCTGCAGTCTGATTTCGTTGCGACTTTTTGTTTGCAAACTTATTACACCTGTGATATTCCTCGTGGAAACCAACTCGTCCTCATGCTGCCCCGATACTCTCAGATTCTTTATTGCACTTGCCTTTTTCATTTTAGGCCCTTGTGCCCCTTTCAAAGATTCATGAGAGATCATTATGTAGCCACTCATCGTGCGATGACGTTCCCTTAATTTCCTCAGTCGAATGGTGACCTCCATCGGCATCGTGTTGACGTCATAATTCCTTTGAATTTTCCCCGTGAACCATTTAGGCTTAAGGAAAGTCTTCCGGAATTTGTTGGACAGCTTCGTTCGGAGATGAAGAGTAAAGAGTTTCCTCTTGTGAGAAATTATAGTCACAATCGAAACATTATTGACTGGACAGTTTCGTGTTGGCTCCTTGAACTCAATCTTGAATAATGTGCCCATACTACAGACATTGGAGAGGCAATGTTTTCCATCCCTCTGAGAATCTTTCTCGTTCAAACGAAGATTCTCAGAATCCATACCTCCTATGCCTGCCTGAGAATCTTTCTCGTTCAAACGAAGACTCCCAGGACCTGCACTTTGTTGGTCTGTTCGGGACAAATATTCCTCCAATCGTTCAGGGGTATTCTTATCTATTGCCCAAGTGGCCCAGATGATGATACGCATTATTACGTTCCTCTGAAATTCCCACAACCCCGGGGAATTCCCGGAAGAATAATAGAATTTCTTTTTTTGAAGAGTCCCAAAGATTTTATCCAGCGTGAAAGTAAATTCACACTCAGCCTCTTCTTCCGATGAGTTCCGGAAAATCCATGAATCAGGTTTTTCCCTTGAGTGATCTCGCTTCCTCTCGAATGGAGTGATTATTCCGGAAGGATTTGGTAATGAGAATGAGCCTCCGATGATCCCCTCATTCCTCTTCAGCTTCCGTAACTCCACTCTTCTTGGGTCTCTCCTGACAACAAACAACAAGACTATCCCCGAACGTTTAGCCAATTTCTCCAATTTCTTACTGAACGGTAGATGCACCAGATGCTCAGACGCCACCATCCCTGCGTTATCAGAATGACCGCTATTTTTGCCAAGAAAACTCATGTCTCTCGTCAGCATCTGACAATGCTGTCCTAAGCCTGATAATCCATTGGAAATACGGTTTTTCTCCACCCTCGACCATTGCCTTTTCAGCATCTCTCCTCTCCTGCGAGGAAGAAAAATCCGTTTTTCTGATGGGACTTCTCGGAACGTGGAACCGCGTTGACTCATTCGAGGAACGTCTGCCTGCTGATCCACCTCAACAGATGACTCTTCATGGAAATGTGCAATTTTTTCCCCCATGTAACCGGGGTGATTGCAAATTGTAATGGTCTCAGTATCGGAAGCATTTGCTTGTCTTAAGTTTTCCCCCTCCGCTTCTGAAGTGTGTGCTAGTTGACTAATCTGAATCACTGCATTGCTGACCCTTAGTTCAGACCAATTCCGCTTATTGTTAATGGCCTTCAATCCAAAAAACCTCAGTATGGAGCCATTTATTGAAATAGCCCTCCCTGGAATGATTCTCACATTCAGGTCCTTTGATTCCAGGAAATCTTGACCCAAAATACCTCCTGAGCACGGAAAGTTATCGGGAACTACGTGGAAAATGTGTCCCAATTCCTCCTGCTTAAAGCGGAAATATATGATTACTTTCCACAGTGTCGGAATCTCTTGGTCAGCAATTCCTCGCAACAGATTGACATCTTCAATCAGCGGAAATTTTTTACGTAATTTCCCCTTTTTAATTAAAGAAACAGCCGCACCCGAGTCCATCAAGAAAGCCGTGCAATGTGATTTCTATGATTCTCCGGCCTGGCTGGTCTTATTACTCGTTTCGCCCTCTGCGTACAATCCGAATGTCTCAGGATGCTGCTTGAATCACTTTCAATCTGGTATGTCATAACCCTATTGACATTTCTGCAACGTGAATTCACCTTCCTAAGTTTTCCATTTTTATTCTCCTCCTTCTGTTTGGAATAACCTCTGTTCTTCATTTTAGCCTTGTTCCGATTCGGAGTGGCCTCAATTTCTACTGAATCAGAAATGACGAGTTGTCTCTTCAGTTGACGGCAACAATATGCATTGTGACCCACACGTCTGCAATATTTGCACTTTTCCTGATTTTGACTCTTAATGAAATGTGGAGAATTCGGACGAATTACATTGCCGTTCGTAATTTCCAATGAGAGCCCGCACTCTGCAGGTGTGTGTCCCTCCTCTGCACAATTGAAACAAATATTCAATTTTGTTTTACTCTGTTGTCGGTACGTTTGCGTTACTATCGCCCTATCTTTGGGGGTTTCCCTTTTCCTTGGAAGATCTGGAAGATCGGCCGCCGCCCAGGCGTTGTCCTCAATTCCCGCCTGCCTCATCGGGCCTTCGTTTTCTGGAATTCCTACATTCGACGACACGTATTGCCCCGTGTCCCACTTCGGAATTTCCGCTGAGCTAAGCAGCATTTCCACCTCGAGTTCTGCTGCTAGCGTTGTTACATTGTAACACCTGCGAAGGTCTGCTGCCGCGTTCACATGCTGGCGACAAGCGGCGGCGGCACGTTCCGGGCGCCGTTGTCGCTGGTATGTGCCCGCGCTGACGGTTATAGGTAGGCGGCAAATGGTGGTAGCACCTTCTCGTTCGACGGGGGGACGCACGCCGACGGACGCTATGGCGTCAGTTAGTTAACACCGACACTGAAACGTGTATCGAGCTCTAACAAAATCTTAAATCTTATCAAGTCATCACGACTTTAAATAAACGAACCCAACGGGTTCAACAAATTAAACTAACAACGAACTAGTGCACTAGTGAAACGAATTTTAATAGCAAGTAGCTATAAAATTAACGATCGAATGAACGATTAACCAACGGCACGAAATCACACGATTTCGTGCCTCCACGTGGCACACAGCCACGCTTCCAAGGACGCAACTAACGATTGCGCCAATCAACCCCCAAATTAGCCTGCGTTATTAAGGTTTTAGTGTAGGTTAATGTTTATATGTGTGGACACGTGCTGACCGTTGTCACAAACAACTAAAATAACGAACAAATACATTGTGTTGTATGTATGTGTGTGTGAATCGTCGTGTGTGTCACCGTCATTCGCAGTGAACCCTCCAAACTTGGTGTATTGATAATAAATCTGGGTTTTTTATGCCGAAAGGCTTTTTCCCACAAACTGTCGTCTTTTTTTCTACAATTTAATGCAGTTATCATACCACCTAGGGTATGATAGCCTCCAATGTCAATTCATGGTGCCTCCTGTGAGGTTTGAACTCACAACCCCTGGTTTAAACTGCGAGTGACGTGTGCGCACAAATACGTAAAAATAAAGAAAAACGTTATAAAAACTGTTAAGCAGTCCTCGACGAATCATCACGTCAGACAACGCTCATCGTCAGCCATCACCCGTCACTCCCGTTCCAGGAAGCATCAACGTCCAGTAGATCTCCGCATCGTAAATTAGTACAAAGATAAGTCTGCCATAGTTATCTTACTTGCATTCAGTTCGTCAATTTTGTTCATTTGGTCGTTATTTTCCGATTCGTTCATATTTTTCATCTGTGTTCCCGTCGTGTGAGTAGACAAGTCTGTTCGCGCGCATGCGTCAGCTGACGCATTTGTGGGACTCACAGCATTAACACGCGCCAAATTGAATTCGTTATTTGTGGATAACATCTTCCTTTTTCAAACAATTTATGTTTAGTCCAATTCAACGCAATTTAATTAAGTTTTTAGTTAATTATTTGATACATTTCAATGCAACGTAATTGATTTTTCTCAGTCAATTAGTAAATTGAACTATTATAAAACAGTTATTTCATCTTTTCAAGTATTTCATCAATTTCTATAAAATCACCTCAGTTCTATTAATTTAAAATAGAAGCCTTTTTATAATAAAATTCAGAAATTTTAATCTTGAAAAAATGGAACTTTTCAAGAAGAGATGAAACGCGTTGCGTATCTTCAAAAAAGATTGAACACTTTTGCCATTCAGGTAGAAAAATTGGAACAATACTTGGAAAGCCTAAATTTTGATCCCATAAATGCTAAATTGCGTCTGGACAGTTTGTCAACATTTTATGAGAATTGTTTGAAGTACAAGGAAGAGTTGACTTCACTTCAACCTGATGATCCTCAGGTGGAGGCTTTTGTAGATATTGAGGCTCGACATTTCGAGGTGGCTACGGCAGTCACAAAGTTGCAACGAGTCGAGCCACTTCTAAGTTCCACGCTCAATCCCAGCAATATTACGATTACCGAAAGGCAAGACCTACCAAAACTCCCTAAAATTCGGATCCCCGTTTTCGATGGTAAGCGGGAAAATTGGGCTACATATAAGAACAAATTCATTGCTCTTATCCATTCTCGAACGGACATCAGTGACGCAGTGAAGTGCAGTCAACTTTTCGACTCCCTCACGGGCCAAGCTCTGGCCAAAGTCGACCAATTTGATCCTAGTGACAAGGATTATCCAAAGGCTTGGAAAACTCTTCTGGATTTCTATGACCACAAACGCATCGTGGCCGTAGAACATCTGAATGCCATTCTCGATCTTCCTCAGTTCACAAAGGCGTCCGCTGACGACTTATCGACACTTCTGGACAAAACTCGCCAACATCTTCATATTCTGGAGGGTCTTGGCGCTCGATCGGGTGACGATTTCGTTGTTCGTATCGTCGAGCGCTGTCTTCCTCCAGCAGTCAGAAGAAAATGGCAGGACAAACTTGGGATGGATGAGCTCCCAAAGTTAGACGATCTTCTCGAGTTCATCCAAAACACTATTTTCAAACAGCAAGCTGGGGATTGTGTGTCCCTACCTATTCGCACTCACAATCTGAAAAAGAGAACAGGAGAGAATCTTTCTCAGTCTTCTAGCAAATTTGCTACGACTACTTCCCACACTTTCGTCACTTCGTCCAAAGATGACTCTTCTGCCTCTCAGCTCACCTCTTTGGTCTGTCCGAGCTGCAAGGAGGCTCATCACCTTTACAAATGTCCAACATTCAACGGACTTAGGGTTCAAGATCGTTGGAATCTTGTGAGGAAGGTGAAGGCCTGTCATAATTGTCTTTGGGTTCACCAATTTCCTTGCAAGAGCGACAAGCGTTCCAAAAAATGCAGTCGCAATCATCACACACTGTTGCACAATGAGAAGGGCTCGCAACAGTCCAAACCCAAGGATGCCGCAACTCCCACTTCAGGCAGCAGTCAACAATGACTAGCGCGTCCATCATGCAAGACTGGAGCCTTCCCGTCAGACTCGCAATTGATGACCACAGCAGTCATCAAGGTTCGAGACAATCGAGGGAATCTTGTCATGGCACGTGCACTATTAGATTCTTGTTCCACAGTGAATTTAATCACAGAACAATTCGCGAAATCACTTCAATTATCCACAACTAGTTGTTCTATTAACATTGGAGCAGTTGACGGTCTGTGCACTGTTGCGAAGAATTATGTTCAATTAGTTCTTTATTCAAATTACAATAGCTTCAAACAACGATTGAATTTTTTACTAGTGCCAAACATTGCCGATGCAGTGCCTAATGACACGTTCCCTCGAAATCAATTCAGCATCCCTAAGAATGTTCAACTCGCTGATCCTCAGTTTCATCTACCAAGGTCAATCGACCTTTTGTTAGCATCCAACACCACATTGTCTGTTTTGTCCATTGGTCAGATTAAACTCTGCCATAAAGATTCTGCCATCGTCTTACAGAAAACTCGTTTGGGTTGGATCGTCGCCGGAGGGTCTGAGATGTTGACTTCTTCAACAACCACTCCGTGCAATGTCGTCAAATTGGACAAAATAATTGAGCGTTTCTGGTATGTTGAAGACTTTGATCATGAACCCGTTCGATCTCGTGATGAAATTTATTGCGAACAACATTATCTTGCACATACCAAGCGTGATGTTAGTGGAAGATACATAATTCGACTTCCATTCAGAGATTCCAAATTCAATCTAGGTGAATCTCGTAGGCAGGCTCTCAAACGCTTTTCTTCGTTAGACCGAAAACTTTCATCGAATCCTCCACTGAAATCCGAGTACATCAGAGTGATGGAGGAGTACATTTCTCTTGGCCATATGACTCTTTGTGATGAAACTGAAGGTGGGTATTATCTTCCTCACCATGCTGTAATCAAGGACTCCAGTGAGACCACCAAGGTTCGTGTAGTGTTCGACGCTTCAGCCAAAACTTCTACGGGCATTTCGCTCAATGACACCCTCCTGGTTGGTCCCACTATCCAAAATACCATATTTGAACAAGTTCTTCGATTTCGCACTCATCGCTATGTCATCACGGCGGACATTGAGAAAATGTATCGTCAAATCTTGGTTCATCCAGATGATCGACAGTTCCAAAAGGTTTTATGGCCCTATCAGGGGAATCTTCGAACTTTCCAACTCAACACTGTGACTTTTGGTACACCCGCCGCTCCATTTCTAGCAGTTCGTACTATTCAGCGACTTGCTCGTGATGAAGCACACGATTTTCCACGTGCCAGTAAACTTCTCTTTCGTGACTTTTATGTCGATGATTTCATTTCCGGGGCCGATTCTTTGGATGAACTATTGACTATCCGTGATGAGATGATTGCTTTATTATCACGCGGTGGTTTCATCATTCGTCAATGGTCATCTAATCATCGTTCAGCTTTGAACACCTTCGATAAAAAATTCTTCGATTTAGACTGTTTGATCAAAAATGATCCAGTCCAGAAAACCTTAGGAATCATATGGGATGCCCAAAATGATCTGTTGCGGTATACTTTGAATCAGGTCGATACTAACGTCGCTGCAACAAAACGTAAACTCCTCTCTGAATTGTCGAAAATCTTTGATCCCTTAGGGTTACTAGGTCCCGTAACATTATTCGCTAAAGTCTTAATTCAAGACTGCTGGAAGGCTAAGATCACTTGGGATGAGTCTCTTCCTCAAGACATTCACAGCAAATGGACATCATTAGCACTTCAACTACCAAGGTTGCAAGAAATCTCATTTCCTCGACAAATTCTGATCCCTAATCATTCTCGAGTCGAAATCCATGGATTTTGTGATGCCTCCATTCATGGATATGGGGTGTGTCTGTATATCAAATCTAGCAATCCACAAGGTGATGTATTAATCAAACTAGTCGGCAGTAAATCGCGAGTAGCACCCTTGAGTGGACTTACCATCCCTCGATTGGAACTCTGCGCAGCTACCATCCTCAAAAGATTATATCTTGAAACTAAGGCTCAGTTGGACTTCTCCATTGATCAGGTTTATTTATGGTCTGATTCCGCTATCGTTCTTTGCTGGCTCAAGAAAGCCCCTCATCTTTTAAGAACTTTCGAATCAAACAGGGTTGCAGACATTCAAGAGTTAGGAAATCAAGTTACCTGGAGACATGTCCGATCTGAGGACAATCCAGCTGACGGATTGTCTCGAGGACAACTTCCATCCGACCTCGTCAAAAATTCTCTCTGGACCTCAGGTCCTAGATGGTTGATTCTCGACCAATCCCAATGGCCACAGTTGATCGAACCTTCGGTCACTCAAGTGCCTGGACTAAAAAAGAGCATCTGCCTGCTCACTAACATTTCATCTCAATCCATTTACACTCGTTTCTCGAACTTCGAACGATTGGTGAGAGTTGTTGCTCGCATCTTGCGTTGGAAGACTTCACAAGCTCCTCGGAATCGTCCACTCTCGGTTGAGGAAATCCACGAAGCCGAATATCGCATTGTCTTGATGGTTCAGGGTGAACGATTCTCCACCGAACTCCGAAGGCTTTCGACGACACAGTCTTCGGAGGGTCCAGTCCGTTCATATTTGAAGAGAACTCCCTTTGATCAATTACATCCATTCGTGGATGACAAGGGAATCCTTCGTGTGGGGGGACGTCTCAAGAGGTCGGAACTTTCTTACAATCAAAAACATCCCATTTTGCTGCCCAGTAAACATCCTGTTACGGATATGATCATTCGACAAGTTCATCAGTCAAATCTCCATGCAGGAATCCAGAGTACTCTTCACGCCATTCGATCAAAATTCGGGATTTTAAACGGCAAGGATAAAATTAGGAAACTTGTCCGTCAATGTGTTGAATGCATCCGCCAGAAACCAAAGTTGGTTCACGCTCAGATGGCTGATTTGCCTAGAGCTAGAGTCAACGAAGCACCAGCTTTCTCGCGCACAGGTGTCGACTTCTTTGGACCAATTCTCATCAAGGAGAAGAAGGATCGGAACCGATCCTTCCAAGGCCTATGGTTGTGTGTTCGTTTGCATGGTTTCAAAGGCCGTACATATCGAGCTGGCCACTGATCTTTCCACAGAAGGTTTTTTATCGGCATTTCGAAGGTTTGTCAGTCGCAGAGGAGTTCCTGAACATGTCTATTCTGACAATGGAACAAATTTCATTGGAGCGAACAGAGAGCTTAGCGAACTTTACGATCTGATTTCCACCCCTGATTTCAAAGAGGTAGTAGGAAACTATGCTTTGTCCAAACGCATCGAGTGGCACTTCAATCCGCCACTGTCTCCCCATTTTGGAGGGATTTGGGAAGCGGCTGTAAAGAGTTTCAAACATCATTTAAAGCGCGTTTTAAAGGATCACAAGCTCACTTATGAGCAACTTAACACTCTTCTTATCGAGATCGAAGCAATCTTAAATTCGCGACCTTTGTGTACTCTTTCAGCCGATTCCAATGATCCCTTAGCCATAACTCCAGCTCACCTATTAATAGGTAGACCATTCAACGCGCTGCCCGATAAATCGTTTATTTCAGTTCCAGATAATCGTTTGTCTACGTACAATTTCATCACTAAGGCCAAACAAGATTTCTGGAACAAGTGGCACAAAGAATATCTCCACGAATTGCAAACTCGTCATAAATGGCATGACTCAACTGCGGAACTCAAACTAGGCTCAGTGGATGATCTGGTCACCTGTGTACGATGGCCACTGGGAGTGATCGTAGAAGTCTTCCCTGGGAGTGACGGCATCGTTCGAGTCGCATCAGTCAAAACTGCTGGCGGCATCTACAAACGGAACATCACTCGCCTATGTCTCTTGCCTGTAACTTAGTTGTAATCTAGCGTATCAAGAATTGTAAACATGCGAACTTATTCAACCTGCTCTATGACAATATATTCTAATAACATTTCGCAGCTTTCGCCGGGAGTATGTTACATTGTAACACCTGTGAAGGTCTGCTGCCGCGTTCGCATGGTGGCGACAAGCGGCGGCGGCACGTTCCGGGCGCCGTTGTCGCTGGTATGTGCCCGCGCTGATGATTATAGGTAGGCGGCAAATGGTGGCAGCACCTTCTCGCTCGACGGGGGGACGCACGCCGACGGACGCTATGGCGTCAGTTAGTTAACACCGATACTGAAACGTGTATCGAGCTCTAACAAAATCTTAAATCTTATCGAGTCATGACGACTTTAAATAAACGAACCCAACGGGTTCAACAAATTAAACTAACTAACAACGAACTAGTGCACTAGTGAAACGAATTTTAATAGCAAGTGGCTATAAAATTAACGATCGAACGAACGATTAACCAACGGCACGAAATCACACGATTTCGTGCCTCCACGTGGCACACAGCCACGCTTCCAAGGACGCAACTAACGATTGCGCCAATCAACCCCCAAATTAGCATGCGTTATTAAGGTTTTAGTGTAGGTTAATGTTTATATGTGTGGACACGTGCTGACCGTTGTCACAAACAACTAAAATAACGAACAAATACATTGTGTTGTATGTATGCGTGTGTGAATCGTCGTGTGTGTCACCGCCATTCGCAGTGAACCCTCCAAACTTGGTGTATTGATAATAAATCTGGGTTTTTTATGCCGAAAGGCTTTTTCCCACAAACTGTGTTCTTTTTTTCTACAATTTAATGCAGCTGTCATACCACCTAGGGTATGATAGCCTCCAACGTCAATTCAAGCGTGCAACACTTGTTAAACTACAATTCAATGTTCACCATTTCCATCAGGCGTTGAATTGGTCGTTGTAACCCCAACTCAAAACGAATTTTGGCTATTTTCATTGCTAACCCCTCGACACGATCTGCGAATGCGCTGACATCTTCACCCGAGCCATGCCGTAGGCTGCAAAATTCCAGATTTAANACCCGAGCCCTGCCGTAGGCTGCAAAATTCCAGATTTAACTTCTCCAAGGTTTCTGCTCTGGCATCTGTCACTTTTGTACTCCCGTACTCAGACCCCGCCATAGTTGTATCCTTTCCGTTGCTTGGTTCCAAAGGGGCTGTACCTTCCCTAGCGTCGGCAAAATCCTCTTTCCCGCAGTCAACTGCACGGATGACAATTGTCGCAGCCTCCATGGCCACATTCGATGTTCCGCCCGCTGACAACGAACCTGGTACGTCTACCAGTGCTGGTGCCTCGACCAGTTGCTGCGTTACGCCTGGCACGCCGGCCAGGGCTTCCTTAATAATCGACACACTTGCTAGTGTCCTTGGGCCCATGTCAACAAATTTTTTCTCTCGACGAGATACACTGTGAACTCTTTTGGTAATAGACATACCCTCCAGAGTCTCACCTAGTCGTACTATGTCCACAGTACTTCCCAAGACCTGAGAGACCGTAGAATACAGTGGAAATCTTCCGGATTTATTCCCACTCTGACGACAAAAATTCCTGGCAGCGATAAATTCTCCTTGAATTCGCAAAGCCATCATTATTTCCGTAGCAAGTCACAGAAATAATCCACAATGAAGCTGAATAATCAGTGAATTTATTGAATACTTCAGCTGCTTCAGATTCTCCTCCCCCTTTTGAAGAGAACCAAGTCTGACTTTTTAAAGCTGAGGACAAAGTCAGACCTTGTACTATTCAGTTGAATAGGTTTCTGGATCCAAAACGTCCCTCCGTACGATTGGAATCCCCTTCTGCCAGTCTAACCTAGGCATTGAGCTTCCTGAATCCAAAACGTCTCTCCGTACGTTGAAGATCCTCGACTGCTAGTCTCTCCTAGGATAGTCTCTCGCTCCCTCGAAAAAAAAAATGATTTCTCGAAGGATGATGATGTACCTCTAATTCTCCAATGTCCCCCGAATTATTCTCGTACCCTCCTATAGTCGTCGGCAAGAGTTGATCAGGCCGTGCCTTCGAAGACACCGCTGCCACCAAATATGTTAGGGATATCTCCCTGGGTTCTGTTTTGCATGGAGATAAATCTCCCTACAGTGGGACGGTAATAGAATCCGGCGGAGTAATTAATAGAGAAAGAGGTTTATTCAATTAGGCTAACTCATAATTAGCCAGATGGAATAAATGTGAGGATTTTACAGTTGAATTACAAGTTTAGTATTGAGTTTAACTCACGATGACGACTGAACTCCCGAATATTGGTGAGTTCACCTTATATAACAATTAAGCATGTCATGTTATGACACTGGTCAGCAGTGTTACGCATGACATGCTGATTCAGTAAAATAATGAGTGAAGCAAGTTGTATTCAACTTCTTCACTTTTATTAAATACATTATTACTTAAGATTACAACATCATTCTGGGGCATAACCAATGAATAATTGAGTCTTTGGAAAAATGTGAGAAAACGAAAAGATGTCAAGTTAGTTACCAAATGGGAGGGAAGATACGGTGCTAAGGCTCTGATTGCTTTACCCAATTTCCATAGCTGTACTGTTTTTGTTAACGATAATGATGACTTGGTAATTATCCAATTGAGTCGTACTCAATTGTACTTTAACAAACCAATCTACGTGGGGTTTACCATTTTGGATTTATCAAAAAGATTTATTTATGACTTCAATTATGATTATGTAAAAAAGACATTCGGTGATAAAGCAAAACTAATGTACACCGATACAGATAGTCTTTTATATAAATTCAAAGTTCTCGACATATCATTAAAAATGATAGCGATAAATTTGATACATCTGATTATCCCGCTGATAATGTATATGGAATTCAACTCAAGAATAAGAAGAAATTGGGCCTTATGAAAGCTGAATGTAATGGAAAAATTATGAGTGAGTTCATTGGCTTGCGTGCTAAATTGAATACATTCAAAATTCATGAAGATGTAAGAGAAAAAAAGCGTGCAAAAGGTGCGAAAGGTTCCAAATTGAAAACTATTACTTTTAATGATTACAAAGATTGTCTTTTCAATTGTGAGGATTTTGTGAAATCACAATATTTAATTAGAAGTAGAAAACTTGAGGTTGAGGTTGATGTATAGTATATACATCAAAGAAAATTAGCTTTAAATTGGCAGGATGATGAACGAATAATCTGTACAAATCGAATTGATACTGTACCATATGCCTATTTCAATAAATAAAAGTGTAACTTATATATAGTAAACGATTCAGTTTTTTAATTTTTCAGTGGAAAAAATACATTCATTAAATGATCACAAATTATTTTTATCTATCCAACTATTATGAGAATCATCAAATCCAAGCCATTTCACGAAAGCTTGATTGCCACGTCTCTTCAGTACTTTTTCCATGAGATAAATATCAGGATACTTGACTTTCGCTAATTTCTCTTGATAGAATCCACCCTCAATTGGCTTATTCTCATAGTCAATGAGTTTATAGGTTACAGGATTGGTATTTACAACCTTGCTGATGGTAAATATTTCGGTTGTCCAGTTGGGTGTATAGCCTTTTTCAAATACATTCTTGTACTTGCTAACCCTCACTTAATCTCCAACCTTGAATTTGGTTTTGTTCGTGTGATTCACTGGAAATTTACCGTAAACATGTCGTAAAAGATATTTTTCATTCTCAGCAGTAACATCTATGGGTTTCATACGGATTGTACGATGCTTGGTGTTGTTATAAGACTGAACAAGATTCTTGGCTATAGGAATCCACTTGTATGTTTCTTGTAAACTGAACTGCTTCCACATTTTTTCTTTGAGAGTACGATTAAATCGCATACATATGGACGCTTTGAGATTACTGAATGTTGAATACATAGTAATACCATTATCCTCCATCAGAGTCTTAAACTCAGTGTTGTAAAATTTTTTTCCTCGGTCCACATGCAATTTTTGTGGTTTACGTCCTTGTTTCAGCACGGACTTCATGGCATTTGTCACATCTTTCCCATTTTTCGTTTTAGTCAGCTCAGCCCAGGCATACTTTGAAAAAATATCAATAACTGCTTGAAGATATTTGTAGCCCTTATTTTCATGAGCATAAGCAGTCATGTCAACAAGATGAGCCTGCCAAGTCTCATCCATTCCGCGCACATCAACATACCGTCGTGGATAATTTCTTCGAACTGATTTATGAAGCTCCTCAAATACTACCGCTTTTTTGTTCATTCTTGTAACGAACATGTGGGGATGTTCGTTAGGAACACTAAGAATGATCTGTAAACAGCGCGACTCCTACAACGTTGAATTAAAATCCGTGAGTAAGAATCCAAGAGCGAGAGAGTGAGAGCTCCTTATCCACTTCCGAGTGGCTTATTTTCGGTTAAAGTTATCGGTTCCGTTTATTAGTAAGGACTAGTAATTACGCGTCTTTGAGGGCCCAGAAAAATTATCGTGAAGAAGGGCCAACATTA
>NW_021681234.1:60392-61406 GCF_001412515.2 Diachasma alloeum | reverse complement strand
GTCGTTAGATTCGCACCTTCGAGGGGCGTGTCCGCACCAATTAAAATTCGGGTGATTGAGCGGTGAATTCCGTGCTCTGAGGTGTCCCGAGACGCTCATGAGTTCGGCAGTTCGGCGTTGGCCCTTGACCCCACCAGAACTAGTGCCAGTACAGTGCCTATATTAGGAAGTAGTGTGCACATATTTGGATAAGTGGATCTATACGATGGCGAAGAACACCCCAAAGAGGGGTAAGAAACCCAAAGTGAGTTTTTACTTCGGTTTATGTATTTTTCCGAATTCATTTCAGCTTTTCGTTATTCGACTACGGGGTCTTCAGCCCCGTACGTCGCATTTTATTCCGGTAAAACGGTGATTGTGACCCTTAATCCAGATTGTGGGGTGCCGATTTTCCCCCCTTTTTCACTCATGATTGGGTGGTTTTCGTTATTTTTGATGGGTTATTCAAGGGGATAATTACTCCCGTTTAATGGCCAGAGCGCGTCCATTCCCGTTATACGTGGGTTTTAGCACGTAAGAAATTCCACTCGTGTTCGAATTGAGTTGGTTCGCGTAGATAGTTAATTAACATTAAAGTTTGTGGGTCAATGTGTTCGGGGGGGCTTCCGTGAGTAATTTATCTCAGGGTTTCCGAAAATTCGCTCTGCCGATTTCCGGATATTCCATTTTTGATTTTTAGGGATTTCCAGCCCATTCTCGCTGGCGTGTACGCCGTGTTTCTCGAGGGGGAATTCCTCCCGACTCTCGACTCCCCCTCAGATACTCATCCACGTTTATACGTGGCTATTCTCGCTTCACGCGAGCCTTTTAGCGTTTAGAATTCCGCTCGGGGATTAATGAACCTGGAGCGGCTAATTGTTAAGGAAAAATTATTTTTTTGGTATTGTTGTCTTCGGTAGACTCTCCCGGACATTTTGTCTCAGGGTCCGTAATTTTTGACTCTGCCATTTCCGAGTTATGGCAAGTTGAGTTTTACGGAATTTCAGCCGTTTTGGCTGGTACGAAAAATCGATG
>NW_021681234.1:37971-60374 GCF_001412515.2 Diachasma alloeum | reverse complement strand
TGGAGTCAATGAGATTTGCGATAATGTTGTGATATTTCATGCTGCTGCTTGTTCGAATAGCTCCACTAGGCTTGTACCACATTCGATGAGCATTTGTACTCCGTATGATATTACCGTAAGTATGTTTATCAGTTTCGGTTATGAGACTCATGTTAGGTGACTTCTTAAAGATCAATTCAATTAGACCAGGAGTTAACGTGTATTTCTCACCTTTGAGGATCATTGAATTTCCATGAAATGTGACCACAGAATCACCAATCTTCATATTGTTTTTCAAAGAACGAACACCATATTCTGTATCCTAATCAATCTTCTCACGCTCTGTATCGTATCGATCTAAATATGTTTGAAGAAGCTTTTGTGAAGCTATAGGGGGTTCCTCCTTGGTTGATGAAATACGATCAGTTGGAGTCATCGTTTTCATTAGGGATATTTTTTTTACAGGGGTGCTTGTAAATGTGCTGTCTAAATCAGATGAGAGTTCTTCTAGAGATTCATATTCAGAAGGACTCACATAGTCATCATCCATATCTTTCTGCATTCGAACAGGAGTACCTATCTTCCTCTTTCTTCACTTCTTATTTGAAGATTGTTTCATTACCGACTGATCCACCAATTTCTCGAGCGGAGTTATTACTGGTTTGAGTACTTCACTCATAGCTTTCTCAGTGGTTTCTCTACCCAATTTTATCATCTTATGCTTGCGGCGAATGGCATCACTTNATTTCAATAGTGAAACAAGTAAGGACAATACCGATTTCCTCTTTTTTTTTTGTAATTGTGGCCACCCAATACCCGTCTCCACCTGAAATCCACCCCTCTCTCCACAACCTAGCACACTGAGCGAACCCAGGACCGTTACCTTTCCCCAGAAATCTAGTTTTCTCCCTTTTTGTGTAAATTTTTGAGGTTTTGGAATCAATTAGAATTGGTTTTGTAGAATCATCCGGTTTGGTAATTCCGGCTAAAAATTACCTGGCGCCTATAGATTTTTGTATTTTTGAGTTTGACTAGATGAAGGGGAAGAAGGGCGAAGGTAATAGGCATTTTTAACCCCCATACGAAAATGTCACGTTACATTCTCCAATGCAATTAAACGTTTATCCAAATTAGCAATTATTTCAGAATTACGCAACGCCAAGTCTTGATTTGTATCCACTTGAATTCTTTTCAATTGGTTCGTGATCATTGGTTGCAGACCATCAAGGATTAACTGAATCTGACGGGAGACAGATTCTTTCAATGTTGTTAGTTCGTCGCTCAGGTGTCTAATGGTCTTTGAATGATCAACCAACCGTTTTTGTACTTCCTCTTCATCTACACGTTTTTGTCTCATAGTAGCCAAAAAAATTTCTTGAAATGATTGGATCATTACTTGAATTCTATCAATTCCCCTAGCCATGGATCCAGTGACATTATAGATAAGGCGAATCTCCTCTCTCATCATATCGCGCATTATTTTTAAGGAAACTGCGTCATTTTCTTCTACAGGATCAGCTAGATTGCAGAGTCTTCGATAGTCCATATCATATTGTCCATCAGAAGTAACTTTGAAACTTTCTCCGGGAGGACCTCGACTGCCGGAAGTCCTCACAGCACTCTTACTCAACTGACGTCCAAACACGTCAACACTCATGTTTCAAATGATGAATTATCATTTCCACAGTCTCATAAATAAAATCAGCCTCACGTAATTCTTCTATTATTGACATAATTTAATTGGTGTGACTCATATTTCCAGCTGATTGTGATGCCATAAGCAATCGGAGTCTATCCACTAACTCATTTGGATCATCCCAGTATCCATAGTCGATTTTTTTAGGTTTTATTGATACAATCATATGATGAGGAAGAGCTGTTCTAGTTTTCTTGGAGTCAATGAGATTTGCGATAATGTTGTGATATTTCATGCTGCTGCTTGTTCGAATAGCTCCACTAGGCTTGTACCACATTCGATGAGCATTTGTACTCCGTATGATATTACCGTAAGTATGTTTATCAGTTTCGGTTATGAGACTCATGTTAGGTGACTTCTTAAAGATCAATTCAATTAGACCAGGAGTTAACGTGTATTTCTCACCTTTGAGGATCATTGAATTTCCATGAAATGTGACCACAGAATCACCAATCTTCATATTGTTTTTCAAAGAACGAACACCATATTCTGTATCCTAATCAATCTTCTCACGCTCTGTATCGTATCGATCTAAATATGTTTGAAGAAGCTTTTGTGAAGCTATAGGGGGTTCCTCCTTGGTTGATGAAATACGATCAGTTGGAGTCATCGTTTTCATTAGGGATATTTTTTTTACAGGGGTGCTTGTAAATGTGCTGTCTAAATCAGATGAGAGTTCTTCTAGAGATTCATATTCAGAAGGACTCACATAGTCATCATCCATATCTTTCTGCATTCGAACAGGAGTACCTATCTTCCTCTTTCTTCACTTCTTATTTGAAGATTGTTTCATTACCGACTGATCCACCAATTTCTCGAGCGGAGTTATTACTGGTTTGAGTACTTCACTCATAGCTTTCTCAGTGGTTTCTCTACCCAATTTTATCATCTTATGCTTGCGGCGAATGGCATCACTTGCTTGAGTGATATTCCGCAAAATATTCGTCTCCTTCAAATTTTCGCTCTGCATGTTAACACGTGCGTAGTCATACAACAACTATTCTCGATTTCTTTGAATAATGTANATTCTTTTCAATTGGTTCGTGATCATTGGTTGCAGACCATCAAGGATTAACTGAATCTGACGGGAGACAGATTCTTTCAATGTTGTTAGTTCGTCGCTCAGGTGTCTAATGGTCTTTGAATGATCAACCAACCGTTTTTGTACTTCCTCTTCATCTACACGTTTTTGTCTCATAGTAGCCAAAAAAATTTCTTGAAATGATTGGATCATTACTTGAATTCTATCAATTCCCCTAGCCATGGATCCAGTGACATTATAGATAAGGCGAATCTCCTCTCTCATCATATCGCGCATTATTTTTAAGGAAACTGCGTCATTTTCTTCTACAGGATCAGCTAGATTGCAGAGTCTTCGATAGTCCATATCATATTGTCCATCAGAAGTAACTTTGAAACTTTCTCCGGGAGGACCTCGACTGCCGGAAGTCCTCACAGCACTCTTACTCAACTGACGTCCAAACACGTCAACACTCATGTTTCAAATGATGAATTATCATTTCCACAGTCTCATAAATAAAATCAGCCTCACGTAATTCTTCTATTATTGACATAATTTAATTGGTGTGACTCATATTTCCAGCTGATTGTGATGCCATAAGCAATCGGAGTCTATCCACTAACTCATTTGGATCATCCCAGTATCCATAGTCGATTTTTTTAGGTTTTATTGATACAATCATATGATGAGGAAGAGCTGTTCTAGTTTTCTTGGAGTCAATGAGATTTGCGATAATGTTGTGATATTTCATGCTGCTGCTTGTTCGAATAGCTCCACTAGGCTTGTACCACATTCGATGAGCATTTGTACTCCGTATGATATTACCGTAAGTATGTTTATCAGTTTCGGTTATGAGACTCATGTTAGGTGACTTCTTAAAGATCAATTCAATTAGACCAGGAGTTAACGTGTATTTCTCACCTTTGAGGATCATTGAATTTCCATGAAATGTGACCACAGAATCACCAATCTTCATATTGTTTTTCAAAGAACGAACACCATATTCTGTATCCTAATCAATCTTCTCACGCTCTGTATCGTATCGATCTAAATATGTTTGAAGAAGCTTTTGTGAAGCTATAGGGGGTTCCTCCTTGGTTGATGAAATACGATCAGTTGGAGTCATCGTTTTCATTAGGGATATTTTTTTTACAGGGGTGCTTGTAAATGTGCTGTCTAAATCAGATGAGAGTTCTTCTAGAGATTCATATTCAGAAGGACTCACATAGTCATCATCCATATCTTTCTGCATTCGAACAGGAGTACCTATCTTCCTCTTTCTTCACTTCTTATTTGAAGATTGTTTCATTACCGACTGATCCACCAATTTCTCGAGCGGAGTTATTACTGGTTTGAGTACTTCACTCATAGCTTTCTCAGTGGTTTCTCTACCCAATTTTATCATCTTATGCTTGCGGCGAATGGCATCACTTGCTTGAGTGATATTCCGCAAAATATTCGTCTCCTTCAAATTTTCGCTCTGCATGTTAACACGTGCGTAGTCATACAACAACTATTCTCGATTTCTTTGAATAATGTATATTTATCTTTTCATGAAGCAATCGAATCCTTTTCGATATCGACCCTCATTGATTTCACTACCTTTGTCAATTACTATGAAATTATATTTGCCTTCATTCCAGCATTTCGCACACAAATCCTTGAATTCTGTGAAGGACATGTCAGTATTTACGTGATCTTCATAAATGAGCTTCAAATTCATCTCGTCTTGACAAAAAAGTATATGTAAATTTGTATTGTCATGCACAAGATGTTTCGGTATACGAGCATAAGTTTGACATAGGTAGAAACTATCAACATCTCTATGTCGTCCCATACAGAAAAATGCTCGCATATTATCTTGTTTTTCACATGCCACATCATCGAAAATCATGATAGAATTNAGTTTTCTTGGAGTCAATGAGATTTGCGATAATGTTGTGATATTTCATGCTGCTGCTTGTTCGAATAGCTCCACTAGGCTTGTACCACATTCGATGAGCATTTGTACTCCGTATGATATTACCGTAAGTATGTTTATCAGTTTCGGTTATGAGACTCATGTTAGGTGACTTCTTAAAGATCAATTCAATTAGACCAGGAGTTAACGTGTATTTCTCACCTTTGAGGATCATTGAATTTCCATGAAATGTGACCACAGAATCACCAATCTTCATATTGTTTTTCAAAGAACGAACACCATATTCTGTATCCTAATCAATCTTCTCACGCTCTGTATCGTATCGATCTAAATATGTTTGAAGAAGCTTTTGTGAAGCTATAGGGGGTTCCTCCTTGGTTGATGAAATACGATCAGTTGGAGTCATCGTTTTCATTAGGGATATTTTTTTTACAGGGGTGCTTGTAAATGTGCTGTCTAAATCAGATGAGAGTTCTTCTAGAGATTCATATTCAGAAGGACTCACATAGTCATCATCCATATCTTTCTGCATTCGAACAGGAGTACCTATCTTCCTCTTTCTTCACTTCTTATTTGAAGATTGTTTCATTACCGACTGATCCACCAATTTCTCGAGCGGAGTTATTACTGGTTTGAGTACTTCACTCATAGCTTTCTCAGTGGTTTCTCTACCCAATTTTATCATCTTATGCTTGCGGCGAATGGCATCACTTGCTTGAGTGATATTCCGCAAAATATTCGTCTCCTTCAAATTTTCGCTCTGCATGTTAACACGTGCGTAGTCATACAACAACTATTCTCGATTTCTTTGAATAATGTATATTTATCTTTTCATGAAGCAATCGAATCCTTTTCGATATCGACCCTCATTGATTTCACTACCTTTGTCAATTACTATGAAATTATATTTGCCTTCATTCCAGCATTTCGCACACAAATCCTTGAATTCTGTGAAGGACATGTCAGTATTTACGTGATCTTCATAAATGAGCTTCAAATTCATCTCGTCTTGACAAAAAAGTATATGTAAATTTGTATTGTCATGCACAAGATGTTTCGGTATACGAGCATAAGTTTGACATAGGTAGAAACTATCAACATCTCTATGTCGTCCCATACAGAAAAATGCTCGCATATTATCTTGTTTTTCACATGCCACATCATCGAAAATCATGATAGAATTTGGCCGAGCATTTTCTGATCTAATGACTTCATCATGCTCACTATACGCAAAATAACCTATTCCCTTCATGCCAGAGAGTAAACGTTTGAGAAACTGATATTTCGGTTGACTTATAGATCTTGAATAAACATAGATATTCTCAAATCTCAAGCCATTAGGATGGATTATCAGAGCCAGTAGAGCGTTTGTCTTTCCACAATTTGAGGGTCTTCAAATAACTGCTTGCATACCACTAGGTAATAGAGGCCCATGACGCCTTTTTTCACTCTTATTCGTTTGCGTTAGGTTATCAAAATTCATTATTGGAAGTTGTGTAATCTGCTTCGTGAATTTCATAGTTAATGATTGATCAGAAATCTATAAATATCGCTCATTTACAGATATCGGTGCCATTCACTCGCTAGTAGTTGGCGTTGGATCATCATCACAACCGCCCTGTTTTAAAAGCATACACATGTTCAATCATGTCTCAGCGAATCATCTAGTTCCATATCCCTCCATGTTCTAGCAATAAATGGCACACACACTTATAAATACACACTATTTATCCCATCACACATCAGTTCTCATTTGGATATAAAAGGATACAAACGCAAGAGAGGGCCTCAAGGTAGAGATTTAGTGAACAGTCTCATCAACAAACTTCCTATTGAATTACATATACCAGGCCACCAGTATTGTGGTCCTGGGACGAAAGTACAGAAACGATTGAAGCGGGGTGATCCTGGCATAAATCTACTTGACGCGGCCTGTAAAGAGCACGATATAGCCTACTCGAAAAATCGAGATAACCTAACTGCACGACACAAAGCGGATAAAATTCTTACAGAGAGAGCCTGGAAACGAGTTCTATCGAAGGACGCAAGTTTGGTTGAACAAGCTGCTGCTTGGGGTATGGCTAATACTATGAAAGCCAAAACTTCCCTCGGAATGGGCATAAAAAAAATTCGCGGCAAAGGTGTTGCGAAAATAAAAACAAAAGAAAGGAAACGTGGTGGCGCTATAAAGAGGAAAAAGAAAGTCTCCTTGAGACAAATCATTCGAGCTGCTAAGACGTCTATGCGTCCGGAAACCGATGCTATCAAATCGGCTCTCAAAGGCGCACGTGGAGCAATGAAGGAAACTGGTGGTAGAAAGCGAGTGCAAGCACCTCGTATCTTACCTGTACCAGCCAAAATTGGGGGTGTATTACCCTTCCTCATACCTCTTTTTGGCGGGTTGAGTGCCACTAGAGCATTGGCTGGTGGCGCTGCTAGCATTGCCAAAGCCAGTTATGATGCTAGTACGGCTAAGAAAGCGTTACAAGAGAGTATGAGACATAACCAAACAATGGAGGCAATTGCATTGGGCAAGGGCTTATACTTGAAACCTTATAAAAAAGGTTTACCTTTTAATAAAGGTCTTCAATTAAAAAATACATATGGCTACCACACCGAGCCCTCATCGACATTGATTTGTCAAAATACGCGAAAGCCATGAAAATTCCACACTTTGGTGGAGTATACATGAGAAACGAAATGCCCAAGACTGGTCACACAAATACGAATCAGCCATAATTAATCTTGATGATAAAGATGGACCTGGTACGCATTGGGTTGCATACAAAAAGCGAAAAAACAAAATTCTCTATTTTGACAGCTGTGGTAATCTTCAACCTCCTCAAGATTTGATTAATTATTTCGGTGTTGGTAGCATTGTACAGTATAATCATGAACGATATCAAGAGTATGATACAGTGATATGGGGTGTGAGATATTTTTCCAAGCGCGTCTGCGGGATTCAGGCGCGTGGTTCTCCACGAACTTTCAGCGACCCTTTGGACTCTCTCAACCCGAAATCAGAACGATGGGGATAAACGAGAGAAGACAAAATACCAAAAAGGACGCCAGTCCTTTTAACCTACAAAGGACAAAGTCACGATGTCGAAGCGCGTTCCACGACCAGCTCAGGAAACCGCGGAGGCGTGTGGGAATGGGCGAACAATTAATGCGGTTCAACACCATGAATTAGTCGGAAATAAAATAAAATATATTTTTGTCACAACAGTAAAACAATAGAAAAATCCGGCCAAATGCCAGTGAAATAATATTCGCTAGTTTTACCTGTGCGAGAGAGGACTCCTGCGAGCAAAGGCTTGACACAAATCAAAATTTATTAAGAGTCTGAAGCCACAAATTATAAATTTTCAGAAAAGAATTGAATGTGTGATAATTACAAAATAAAGTAATCCAACGAAACGCGTGAGAGAACTCTATGCGCGGCATGACTTTATACCGAGCAATAATATTAAATCAAAGAGTTAATCAAAAATAATAACAATAAGGATTGAATAAACAATGATTAGGGAACAATATATTTTTAAATTTATAACTAAATTACCAGCCAATGGCAACGAATGAAATTATTGAAGATTATTAATGGAGGGCGTAGAAGACGCCAGCCGCGCGCGAGAATCACCCAAAACGCGACGACGCGAAAGCCACACGAATAAAGAAAATGGAATAAATGGTCAAAATTGAGATCCGAAAAATCGAGAATGAATACTTAGATGAAATCAATAATATTCGATAAACAATAAATGAATTAGGCCCGAGGCCACTGAGTGCCGCGTCCCGAAGGCATAAGGCTCGAATTTTCACAACTCAAACGGTGCCAAAATGGACACCAGAGGATCAAATTTACTGACCACACGTGCACTCACCAAGTTAATTGCGCTCACCGTTTATTACGCGAGAAACAACAGGTAAACTCATCTGGACCCTCAGTACGGCAGCGACGTCAGAATGAAGGCCGGAAAATCCAGGCACAACACCACAAAGTAATTTTTTGATTAGGCAATTAAGCTCAAAGAGCGAAAGAAAACTTAGAATACGCAGAGCGACTTTATCTGAACAAATCCCAGCGAAGAGTGTCCGTCGGGGCCGTACATCGCCCCGAGAACCTCAAAATCTTTCCTACCCCCACCCCGATCACGCGATGAAGCGCGGAGAATCCGCGTTATTATATGATTTTGAATTGGGAATTTTAAAATTGTTATAATTCCCAATTCCTGAGTCCCAGAGAACTGAGACTTGCGCCGCGCGGTCGGTGGATGTGATCCGCGTTGAACGGCGCAGAAGCCAACATAATCCGATGCTCCCTCAATGTTGTAGCATGAGTTTTTTACTGGGCGGCCTTGCGCCACCGATCTATCGGTGAGGTGGTGGGGGTTCGCACGTAGAGGTCTGAGATGCCTGCTGGCGTGCGTCGGTCGTCTCTCGCGTCCTTCGTGGTGTGAGTCTCCCAGACTCGGTGTGCGCGTGCTCGTCGATGTGCTACTCGTCATCTGCTGTAGTGCCGACTTGTAGCTATTCCCGATGCTCCGCTCCACTCTCTTCGTCACGAAGCTTACCCGTAACCCACGGTGAGTGCGATCGACAGAATTTGAGAAAATAATAAAAGAAAGAGTGAATATAAGAAATAAAGAAACTGACAATTGTGGCCCTGGGTGATCCGACTCCTCGCTGGGGTAAAAATACTAATTTTCCCCCCATGATCCGCGGTCAGTTCAGGCGAGGAACAGTATATGATTTTTATCATGTTACAGTGGGCATTTATGTCTGAAATTTCTCGATGGAGAATTGATATGAAATCTGAACACTTCGCTTCATAGACATCAGTTGAATGTTAACGATGATAAGTGAATCTTTCACCTTAACTCTATCAGGAACTTCCTCTGTGCTGGAGGCTCATTATTTTCCTCCTATCGAATTATCACCATTGAAAAGTTACACTCTGGGACTCGCTGAACTACTAACTTTCAATTGGATTCCCAATATCGACATTGAAAACAATAAATACTATGTCAGTGACAAAGTCATTGAGATACCTACAGGAAGCGATGAAATTGAAGATATCGAAAATTACTTGGTGGAGAAACTTGCAGAATATGGCATATCGATTAGCCTTAAACCTAACAATAATACTTTGAAAAGCATCATCAAGTGTAGCCATCTGATAGATTTTGAAAAAGGAGATTCTATTGGTCGTTTACTGGGCTTTACACCAAGAATTCTTATACCTCATGTCACTCATGGATCCGATTTGCCAGTGGCAATTCTCAAGGTCAACTTACTGCGAGTTGAATACAACATAATCACTGGGGCATACATCAATGAGCAAAGAGTACACACTATACATGAATTGTTTCCAACAGTCCCACCAGGATATAAGATCATTGAAGTACCAACAAACATCATTTACCTTCCAATCGCTGTACAAGCAATAGATTGTAATGTCCAAAATTTTGTACTAGAAACTTTAAGGCTAGAATAATTTTATGTGAAATCATTAAGAACCAAACCAACAATTGTAAACTAAATTGAGTGCATTTCATCACTTGAACTCGATTAAAGATTCCAAAGACATTGGAGTCGAGTTCAAAAGTGATGAAATGGCACACTCAGCATGCCCCAATTATCCAATACTAAGATTCGCACGCGAAGGAACGATTGAAAACCGATTAATTGAAACCCCAAAAACCGAATGAACTACTTCCCCATAAAAATCAAAAGAGTGGGAAAAGTCATACGACATTTTCCACCAATTAAAAATGGACTCGTTGGAGCCCATGTGACAAGTGACCCCAAAATTCATATAAAAATGTCAGAAAAACCAAAATTAAGCAGTCTTGAAGCAGCGACGGAGCAGTAACAATTCTGGTGGAAATAGTTCATTTAATCAGTCCGGTTTTTCAATCCTTCCTTCGATTACGTGGGATAGTACTGAATTAATAGTAAGTTACGAATAATTGAAATTATCCGGGAATAAAATTTCTTTAATCGAGAGTGGTGACTTTTCTTACAAATAAGGAATTCATTTATTGTGAAGCGTTTTGGACAGTCTCAAACAAACTCTTAAAATCTTAAATTTCAGCTGTCAAAATTCATTAAAATATCAACAAGTAGAAGAAAGTGTTTCCGTGAAAGTATCCATAATAGCCTTTAGCGCGACTAATTGCTGGTGAGGAAATTACGGATTTACCCAGGGATCTACAAACACATCGAATAATTTATAAATAACAGACTGAATTGTGAGTAACAAAATTTGTAAACCCAACTTTCAATCCTTCAGATCATTCCAGGGATAGGAATTTTAGCTACATAGATTTCTGTAAAATCACGCTTATGTTTTTGTAAACCGAGTAGTTATACAAAATATATTTAAATTCAAATTTGATTCCCATTACAACTCCAAATTTCTTGATTAGAAATTAGTCTCAACTCAAGCCCTATCCCTAAATCAAACCCTTTTCCTTTATATTTTAGAAAAAGGTAAGAGTATAAAACTTTGCGTCGCCAATAATTATAAAATTCAATAATTTTAGCTTTGATTTTAATGTGACAATTAAAACATGTCCATTCGAAGCTAAAATCCTTCTCTGGAGATAACAAGATCATCTCCAACTGAAAATTGTCGATCAAGGTCAACTGGTTAATTTCAACGGAGAAGTTATAACGATAAGATTACACATAAAAAGTTAATATGGGTATTGTTTGCAATACCAAGTCAGGAGGCAGTTATAAAAGCGTCATCATTCCCAATCGGAAACAGTCATCGAAAACCTCTCAAGGTGTTAACACCGCAGAATACTAAATTCCTGAAGAGTTTAGGTCTCAAACTTCGAAAAAGAACAAGACAGTAAGAAAAAAAATTCGTACATTCTTCTGTTGTTGCATCATCAACTGCAAGAAGCCATGGAAGAAATCCTGAAAATCCAAAAACCCATCATTTTTGATCAATCTATTGCGCATTATGAAATTCATGCGCACCAACCATTTGCATTAGTAACTTTCAATAACAACGATGAAATTCGCATCGCTGTTCAACATTAAGATTTATGCTTGCTGCCGAGTAAGAGTTCACTGCATATACACGGACGTTTGACTCAACCAAATAAACGAACTGTTACTCATACGATATTAGTGAACGGTTCTATCCTTCATTTGTTTGAGGAGATACGTTATGAACTCAATGCTATTGAGATTGATAAGAGTAAGGATGTTGGTATCACAACACTTATGAAGAATTATATATTACAAACTTTAAGTCAAGCTGCTCTAATGGAAAATACTGGTTGGATACTCAAGGACGATGAATCTACAATCGTTGATAATAAGGGCTATTTTGATATATCCATTCCATTGAGTATGGTATTGGGATTCGCTGAGGACTATGGACGAATCATTGTGAACGCTAAACATGAGTTAATCCGAATACGAGGAAATACTGACGTCAATTCAGTTATCCAGCAAGCAGCAGATGGAGTAGCTGAAACATTTAAACTCTCTCTCGATAAGATAGAGTGGATGATTCCCTACATTAAAGTAGCTGATTCTAGGAAGATCAATTTGTTGAATTACATTTCTAAGGATGCACCTATTCCGATCAGTTTCCGAGCTTCAGAATTATATGAGTATCCACTTTTACCAGCTACCTCTAAACATGACTGGGTGGTGAAGTGTTCAACACAACTGGAGAAACCTCGATATGTCATCGTGGGATTTCAAACTAACTGCAAAAATCAAGCTCATAAAAATGCTAGCCGTTTTGATCATTGCAATATTCGTGATATTAAGCTATTCCTCAATTCACAAAGTTACCCTTATGGTAATTTGAATCTTGATATCCCTCATAATCAATACGCATTGCTTTATGACATGTACACTAATTTCCAAAATTCTTACTATGATAAAGAGGCGGAGCCAATTTTGAGTAGAGACGATTTTCTTACATTTGCCCCCCTCATTGTCATTGATTGTTCAAAACACAATAAATATCTCAAATCTGGACCAGTAGATATTCGCCTTGAGTTCGAATCAGCTAATAATTTTCCTGCACAAACGACAGCTTATTGTTTGATTTTGCATGATCTTATAATTGAGTATAATACAATTAGTGGAGGAGTGAAAAATTAATTTAGACACATACAATAATTATTGGTACCAATTTGTTTATTGTATGATATAAAAATCATCAATAAAGAACAAAAAAATATTTATGATTATTTAATAGTATGATTATTTATAGAGGATTTTTTTTGTTTTTTAAATTTTCCTGATCAGTATGGTTGTTGTTGCAGTCGATAGTGCCATCTTCGCCTCTTTTTTACTCGCCTATGCTCTTCACGAGATCGTTTCTCGCTTATCGTTTCTAACTTATCACCATCGTTGATATCCGATGAAGTACTAGGTACTGGTTCGTTCTCCTCTTGTGTCGAGTAATTGATTTTGATCCTTTCGTCAACTCCAACTTGTCTACGACGTTGAACAAGTTTGAAATTTCCTTGTAGATCGAGAAAATCTTGGAGAAAATCCCACGCGTTCGTGGTGGATAATCACCGTAATAATTAATTACTATTTCATCATATTGAGAAATATAAGGTGGAATGGTACATAACAATTCAACTTCGTCTGGACTTAAGTTTCGTTCACTTTCCGAAGCACATCGACGTTTTTTTATAAGATCCAAATTTCCTTACAAGTCAAGAAAACCTTGCGAACAGTCTTAACCTTTCTGGGGTGGATTCACACCATAATGTCGAATGACAACTTCATCGTCACTGACCAAAAATGGTGGGAGTGAGCACAAGAATTTCACTTCGTCTGGACTCAATCGATCCATGATGAAGAGTAACAGCCATCCGAGAAAAAAACTTTATATAAACAGCTGGAGAAGATTCTAGAATGCATTGGAAACTTTATACGCATTTCAATTGCGGATTATGATCCATGACGTAATTTTCTAAAGAACTGAAAGAACTTTCGAGAAATATTATATCCTTCATCATTATTTTTAGGTTGTTTAGATTTGAGTAAAATATCATCCGCCATTTCAATTTTCTTCGAGTTCTTTCTTTCGTTCTCCACTACTCCTTGATTTATCCTGAAGCTGACGATATTCTTCGACGATTTGATAATTTTTCAACAGATGAATTACATCCCAATATAAATCAAAGGCTGATTCTGGTGGAACATCATCATATCTAGTTTCGATGACGTTAAAATAATCAGAATCCCATGGTGGTCTTTCAGGTGCATAATAACACCGCATGATTCCAGGAGATCCATATGCTTTAAGGCCCGGTTGGATGGATTTTTGCCCAACATGTCCCTAGAAAATTCCCCAAAAAACCCGTCAGTATTTTTTGCGGGGATTAAGCGGATCAATTTCCGCTAAATTCTAATTCTCTTAGAATTCTTTAATGCCTAAAGGAGGTTAGGCGGGGTATGAGATGAATTTGAGAGGGAATTTCTGCGGTTCCCGGTAGCTTAGTCGGTAAGAGTGCCCGGCGCGTATCTGGGAGACCCGGGTTCGATTCCCGGCTGGGTGAAGCGGAAATTTTTTCTCTCTAAATTCTAATTCTCTTAGAATTCTTTAATGCCTAAAGGAGGTTAGGCGGGGTATGAGATGAATTTGAGAGGGAATTTCTGCGGTTCCCGGTAGCTTAGTCGGTAAGAGTGCCCGGCGCGTATCTGGGAGACCCGGGTTCGATTCCCGGCTGGGTGAAGCGGAAATTTTTTCTCTCTAAATTCTAATTCTCTTAGAATTTTTTTTCAATCAATCTGCCCGTCATAGTGATGAGGTGCCGAGGAGAGCTTCGAGGGATATGGGATCAAGGGGGGAGAGGGTCACGGGGAAGTTCCGTATTCGGCCTGACGATCTGGCGTTAGAGAATGAGGCACTGGCTGCTGTGCTCTCCCCGAACGTTAGCTTGCTCGACATAAACTGGGCTGTGTATGAAGCAGCGCGCCGTCTAAAGCCGCGAACCCTTGCAAGGGGATCGTTTGAGCTGAAGATGAGGAGGCGAATTCCACAGCTTCAGGGGAAAATTGGGATGGCTCGGAAGCAGGCGTCGCAAATTCAGTGTGTGATTGATTTCATCGTAAGTGGACGAAATTTTACGTCTCCAATTCGCAAAATATCTGCGAACTTGCGGTATCATCATCACACACTGAATAAGGCAGTCCTCCTTGTTATCAAGGAGAGATTTGTTGAGAGGGTTCTAGTTCTGAGGGCTACAAAGCGGTCCCTAGAAAAGCGGTTGCGTCGAATGGTGAACAATACTGTCTTTCATACCGACTCCAGCCGGTGGTTCGAGCCTTCAGCGCCTGCACCCGACAAGATGCCATCAGTCGAGCAGGTTGAGGTATTCTGGCGGGCAATTTATAGTCACGTTCCTCGTCTCATGATGGAGAGTCCAGCTCTTCAAGCTTTTCGTGCGTTTTGTGAAGAACATCGTCGGCAGCGCGCGGAGTTCACCCCAGTCACTCAGGAGGAAATTCAAGCTGCGCTACGAGGCATGAAGAACCATGCCGCTCCGGGTCCAGATGGCATCAACGCCTTTTGGTGGAAGAAGTTTACCTCGGTTCATAGCCATCTGGCTCGGATTTTCACATCGTTCATCGATGATAGCGTGATGCTTCCTGAGTGGTTGGTGGAGGGGAGAACTGTCCTGTTTCCGAAGAAGGGAGACTTGTCTGACCCGGCAAATTACCGGCCGATCATGTACCTGAATACGCTCTATAAGCTCTTCACAGGAGTCTTGAATGAGCGTATCTTGCACGATGTACAACCCGTGTGGCGGCAGATTTATGAACAGCGGGGGGCGAAGCGGTCGCTGTCAGGGTGCAAGGAGAGTTTACTCGTCGATCGGTGCATATTGCGCGATTCGATACAGTATCATCGGCACCTGTCAGTGGCCTGGGTCGACTATCGTAAGGCATTTGATAGCACGAGCCATGAGCTCATTTTCCTGCTACTCGAGTGCCTTGCGGTAGAGGAAAATATCGTGAGGTGCATTAGGGATCTTGCACCACTTTGGAGGACGCGCTTCACCATAACATCTGGTGAGGGTCGGCTTACTTCAGGGTTGGTGCAATTCAGGAGAGGAGTTTTTCAGGGCGATACCTTGAGTCCTCTCTTGTTCTGCATCTCACTGATGCCCCTATCTGTCGCCTTGCGCGGTGTTGGTGGATACCAAGCCGGAAGACCTGGCGATCGGAGGCATCAGGTTAGCCATATATTCTATATGGATGACCTGAAGTTATTTGCCTCAGGAGAGCGGCAACTCAAGCTCCAGCTTGATGTTGTTGCAGTGTACTCACGCGCGGTCGGGATGAGCTTTGGGTTGGACAAATGTGCAGTCTTCCACATGAAGAGGGGGAAGGTTGGGGACGGGATGGGAGAGATACACCTGGTGGATGGAAGCGTCATTAGACATCTTGGTGCTGAGGAGTCGTATAGGTATCTTGGCTTCAATCAGCGATCCGTAGTGGACGCTGAGGCGGTCAAAGAGACTCTTCGTGAGGAGTATCGTCGGCGGCTTCGGAGAGTTTGGAAGTCCGAACTTTCCGGAAAGAACAAGGTGGCCGCAACAAACATGTTGGCTGTTCCAGTTCTTCTGTACTCCTTTGGCGTGCTCCAATGGAGGAGGGATGAGCTGAAGCTGTTGGACAGGGATACTCGTAAGCTAATGAACATCCACAGGAGCCTACATCCCCGATCTTCATGTCCCCGTTTATACTTCCCGCGTGACAGTGGTGGCCGAGGACTACCCAGCCTAGAATCTCTCCATGAGCGCTTGGTCCTCGGTTTGGCGTGTGACGTGATGAACGGCTTGGATCCTCTCTTGGAGTTTGTGCACGATCATGAGCTTCATGGGATTCAGGCCTTTCTCTACAAGGCGGCGGATACCGCAGCTGAGGCTCTCGGGTTGGAGTTTCGTCGTGGCCGAGGTGGTCAGCTGGCTAGTCATTCATTGGCCAGCATGACTAAATCTCGGCGAAGAGCGACCATCAAGGAGGCGGAACAGTCCACCTTGCTTCGTCTACACGTTGACAGGCCCATGCATGGCGTGTTCTTTCGTCATGTGGAAGAACAGGGCTTGTCCGTCCAGCTGACTTTCTCATTTTTGAAGTCGGCTGGCTTGATGTCTGAAACCGAGGGCTTCATTTGCGCGTGTCAAGATGGCGTGATAAACACCTTGGTCTATAGGAGCCGTGTTATGGGGTTGCAAGTCCCGGATGTTAGGTGTCGGGCTTGCAAACAGTCCCCGGAAACTCTGATGCATCTTTTGTCGGCTTGTCCGACATATGTAGTGACGAGTTATATCCACCGTCATAACGCGGCTTTGAGAGTGTTGCATTACCATCTACGGCAATCGTATGGGATAGACCGGACGCCGATTCTGCCTTATGCTCCAGGAGATATTGAGTCCGCTGTCGTGAATGAGAGGTGTAAGATTTACTGGAACTTCTCGTTTGCGACTATCAGGCCCGTTGCTGCGACGAAGCCTGATATCGTCCTCTTCGACTTTGAAGACAAAGTCAACTACGTGATTGAGTTCTCGGCGCCAGCCGAGAGCAATATATCTGCGAAGGAAGAGGAGAAACGGCTCAAATACCAGCTGCTCCTGCTTGAGCTGCGTCAGTTGAACCGCGGGTTTAGAGTCAAGCTGATCGTCCTGATCATTGGCTCTCTTGGCGGCATGAAACAGTCTTTTGTATCTGCGCTTGAGGTGATTCCAGCCTGCAGACGCAATGCCTTAATACTGGCTGGCCAGATGCAAAAGGCTGTCATTCTTGGGTCCCTTCGACTGCTTAGGCATCATGATTCTGGACTGCAGTAGTGCTCACCCTCTGGTTGGAGGGAGCGCTACTGCAGAGCGATTAGTACTTGTTTGTATCGTTTAGCTTGCTGGGTGGTCTTCGAAGTGAAGTCGGAGCCCTCGAGGGTCATCCAGCGATCTCATTCACGAGGAAAAAAAAAAAATAATAATAATAATAATAATAATAATAATAGTAATAATGGCGTAGGGAAGTTGGTGTACCCATCGCCTATCAGAATGGTGTTCCATCCTGCTGCAATAGCCGTGTTAGTTGCAGGCTAACTACCCGTAACTTCCAATACCTGGTTCTACCAACGAGTCGCGGCACAGCCCCCCACAGCCGGTCCCTTTCGGATGGGGACCATGGATCAGTTGGGAGAGGCGGCAGATCTGGATCCAACAATGGTAACAACTTGGCTGTCCATAGGATTAGGTGGTCGGAGGACCATGCAATGTTGGGTGGATAGTCAGCCGGCGCAGCGAGGATACATGGCGCGGATGTGGGATTTGTGGTGTGCAATGCACCCCGAGTATGCACATTTTGGCACACAGCATCTTCCAGATCAGGCCAGTCGCTTGCGTCGGCAGGGCTATGATTTTCTCGTCGTTCCACGACGGCTGTCGGGTGGTCGTTTCTCTCAGATTTCTCTGAGAAGCGTCGAGCCTCAGCTGGAGCAACCTACCCGTCATAGTGATGAGGTGCCGGGAAAAGCTTCGAGGGATATGGGGTCAAGGGGGGAGAGGGTCACGGGGAAGTTCCGTATTCGGCCTGACGATCTGGCGTTAGAGAATGAGGCATTGGCTGCTGTGCTCTCCCTGAACGTCAGCTTGCTCGACATAAACTGGGCTGTGTATGAAGCAGCGCGCCGTCTAAAGCCGCGAACCCGTGGAAGGGGATCGTTTGAGCTGAAGATGACGAGGCGAATTGCACAGCTTCAGGGGAAAATCGAGATGGCTCGGAAGCAGGCGTCGCAAATTCAGTGTGTGATTGATTTCATCGTAAGTGGACGAAATTTTACGTCTCCAATTCGCAAAATATCTGCGAACTTGCGGTATCATCATCACACACTGAATAAGGCAGTCCTCCTTGTTATCAAGGAGAGATTTGTCGAGAGGGTTCGAGTTCTGGGGGCTACAAAGCGGTCCCTAGAAAAGCGGTTGCAGCGAATGGTGGACAATACTGTCTTTCATTCCGACCCCAGCCGGTGGTTCGAGCCTTCAGCGCCTGCACCCGACAAGATGCCATCAGTCGAGCAGGTTGAGGAATTCTGGGGGGCACTTTACAGTCACGTTCCTCATCTCATGACGGAGACTCCAGCTCTTCACGAATTTTGTGCGTTTTGTGAAGAACATCGTCGGCAGCGCACGGAATTCGCCCCAGTCCCTCAGGAGGAAATTCAAGCTGCGCTACGATGCATGAAGAACCATGCCGCTCCGGGTCCAGATGGCAACAACGCCTTTTGGTGGAAGAGGTTTACCTCGGTTCATAGTCATCTGACTCGGATTTTCACATAGTTCATCGATGGTATCGTGATGCTTCCTGAGTGAGTGGTGGAGAGGAGAACTGTGCTGCTTCCGAAGAAGGGAGACTCGTCTGACCCGGCAATTTACCAGCCGATCACGTGCCTGAATACGCTCTATAAGCTCTTCACAGGAGTCTTGAATGAGCGTATCTTGCACGATGTACAACCCGTGTGGCGGCAGATTTATGAACAGCGGGGGGCGAAGCGGTCGCTGTCAGGGTGCAAGGAGAGTTTACTCATCGATCGCTGCATATTGCGCGATTCGATACAGTATCATCGGTACCTGTCAGTGGCCTGGGTCGACTATCGTAAGGCATTTGATAGTACGAGCCATGAGCTCATTTTCCTGCTACTCGAGTGCCTTGCGGTAGAGGAAAATATCGTGAGGTGCATTAGAGATCTTGAACCACTTTGGAGGACGCGCTTCACCATAACATCTGGTGAGGGTCGGCTTACTTCAGGGTTGGTGCAATTCAGGAGAGGAGTTTTTCAGGGCGATACCTTGAGTCCTCTCTTGTTCTGCATCTCACTGATGCCCCTATCTGTCGCCTTGCGCGGTGTTGGTGGATACCAAGCCGGAAGACCTGGCGATCAGAGGCAACAGGTTAGCCATATATTCTATATGGATGACCTGAAGTTATTTGCCTCAGGAGAGCGGCAACTCAAGCTCCAGCTTGATGTTGTTGCAGTGTACTCACGCGCGGTCGGGATGAGCTTTGGGTTGGACAAATGCGCAGTCTTCCACATGAAGAGGGGGAAGGTTGGAGACGGGATGGGAGAGGTACACCTGGTGGATGGAAGCGTCATTAGATATCTTGGCGCTGAGGAGTCGTATAGGTCTTGGCTTCAATCAGCGATCCGTAGTGGACGCTGAGGCGGTCAAAGAGACTCTTCGTGAGGAGTATCGTCGGCGCCTTCGGAGAGTTTGGAAGTCCGAACTCTCTGGAAAGAACAAGGTGGCCGCGAAAAACATATTCGCCGTTCCAGTATTTCTGCACTCCTTTGGTGTGCTCCAATGGAGGAGGGATGAGCTGAAGCAGTTGGACGGGGATACTCGTAAACTAATCAACATCCACAGGAGCCTACATCCCCGATCTTCGTGTCCCCGTTTATACTTCCCGCGTGACAGTGGTGGCCGAGGACTACTTAGCCTAGAATCTCTCCATGAGCGCTTGGTCTTCGGCTTGGCCTGTGACGTGATGAACGGCTTGGATCCTCTCTTGGAGTTTGTACACGATCATGAGCTTCATGGGATTCAGGCCTTTCTCTACAAGGCAGCGGATACCGCAGCTGAGGCTCGCGGGTTGAAGTTTCGTCGTGGCCGAGGTGGTCAGCTGGCGAGTCGTTCATTGGCCAGCATGACTAAATCTCGACGAAGAGCGACCATCAAGGAGGCGGAACAGTCCACCTTGCTTCGTCAACACGTTGACAGGCCCATGCATGGCGTGTTCTTTCGTCATGTGGAAGAACAGGGCTTCTCCGTTCAGCTGACTTTCTCATTTTTTTTAAGTGTNATTTGCGCGTGTCAAGATGGCGTGATAAACACCTTGGTCTATAGGAGCCGTGTTATGGGGTTGCAAGTCCCGGATGTTAGGTGTCGGGCTTGCAAACAGTCCCCGGAAACTCTGATGCATCTTTTGTCGGCTTGTCCGACATATGCAGTGACGAGTTATATCCACCGTCATAACGCGGCTTTGAGAGTGTTGTATTACCATCTGCGGCACTCTTATGGGATAGACCGGACGCCGATTCTGCCTTATGCTCCAGGAGATATTGAGTCCGTTGTCGTGAATGAGAGGTGTAAGATTTACTGGAACTTCTCGTTTGCGACTATCAAGCTCGTCGCTGCGATGAAGCCTAATATCGTCCTCTTCGACTTTGAAGACAAATTCATCTATGTGATTGAGTTCTCGGCCCCAGCCGAGTGCAATATATCTGCGAAGGAAGAGGAGAAACGGCTCAAATACCAGCTGCTCCTGTTTGAGTTGCGTCAGTTAGACCGCGGGTTTAGGGTCAGGCTGATCGTCCTGATCATTGGCTCTCTTGGCGGCATGAAACAGTCTTTTGTATCTGCGCTTGAGGTGATTCCAGCCTGCAGGCGCAATGCCTTAATACTGGCAGGCCAGATGCAAAAGGCTGTCATTCTTGGGTCCCTTCGACTACTTAGACATCATGATTCTGGACTGCAGTAGTGCTCATCATCTGGTTGGAGGGGGCACTACTGCTGAGCGATTAAGACTTGTTTGTATCGCTTAGCTTGCTGGGTGGTCTTCGAGGTGAAGTCGGAGCCCTCGAGGATCATCCAGCAATCTCATTCACGAGGAAAAAAAATGATAATAATAATAATAATAATAATAATAATAATAATAATAATAATAAGGCGTAGGGAGTGTGGCGAACCCATCGCCCTGCATGTCCGCAATAGCCATGGTGGTGTCGGGCTAACCACCCGGCGGCACCTATACCCGGTTCCGTCATCGAGCCGCGGCAGAGACCCCCACAATCGGTCCCTCTCGGATGGGGACCGCGGAGCAGTTGGGAGGCGTGAACGATCTGGATCCAATGGTAACAACCCAGCTGTACAAAGGATTAGGTGGACGGAGGAACCCAAGGAGGATCTCATGCAATGTTGGCAGGATAGCGAGCCGGCGCAAGTAGGCTACATGGCGAGAATGCGGGACTTGCGGTGCCGTATGCACCCTGAGTTCTCGCATTTCTCAAGTCAACATCTGAGAGATCAAGTCAGCCGCTTGCGTCAGCAAGGATATGAGTTACTGCTCGTTCCGCGGGGGTTGATAGACCTTCCTCCTCTTCAGGAAGAAGATGGTACACATCCGGAGCAGCCGACCCAACAGAGAGATGAGGAGCCTGAGAGGGCTCCGAGAGGGATAGGGACAAGGCGGGAAAGAGTCACGGGGAAGTTTCGTCTCCAGCCACAACAGCTGGCTGTGGAGAATGAGGCTCTGACAGCGGGGCTCTCACCGGACATCAATTTGCTCGACCTGAACTGGGCTGTGTATGATATGGCTCTCCGTGTGAGGCCTCGAACCTCAAGAGTGGGGTCATTTGAGCGGAAAATGAGGAGACGCATCGCATGAAGTATGAAGAACCACGCCGGTCCGAGTCCTGACGGTATGAACGCCTTTTGGTGGAAGAGGTTTACCTCTGTGCATTTCCATCTGGCTCGGATATTCACGGCGTTCCTCGACGGCGGTGAGTCTGTTCCTAAGTGGTTGGTAGAGGGGAGGACTGTGCTGATCCCGAAGAAGGGAGACTTGACTGACCCGGGGAATTATCGGCCGATCACTTGTCTAAATACGCTATACAGGGTGTTTCAGAAGTACATGTACATCTGAACACCCTAGGATCAGGGGGTGATTCTGAGCAGAAAAGTCCTCTTGCAATTTTTGATTAGACTCACCCCTAAAAAGTT
>NW_021681234.1:33321-37783 GCF_001412515.2 Diachasma alloeum | reverse complement strand
CTCTCTCTCTCTCTCTCTCTCTCTCTCTCGAGCTAGGTCGCTTGAACGTCGCTCTTGGTTTAAATATAAAAATAACAGTAGAAAAATTGATAAAAAACGTAGAAAGTACACGGGAGAAGTGCATTAGTGTTAATATGCAATACACTACCGTCAAAGCAGTGTGTTGATACAAAAAATAAATAAAATCCAGTGAAAAGTGTGTCACTGAGGCAGATTGAGGTTAACTTTTCACTGAATTCGTTATTAATTCGACAACAAATACAATGCAAGTGGAACGATATACATGTCGAAAGTGTAAAAAAGAACTGAAAGACACTGTTCATTTGTGCAAAAAGTGTAATGTGCCCTATCATCCTGGGTGTTTTAGATTCCACAAAATAAAGAGTCAAAAAGGCGAAGTGGCTAATTGCGAAGCTGGTTTTTCAATACTGGATTTGAAAGTTAAACAGATGACTATGGAAACTGAGAACATCAGGCAGTTCGACGACCAAGTACAAATTGACTTAAATGAAGTGCATGAACAGGGAATAATTGAAAACAATGAAGTGACAAGGGTAACGTATGCGAATATTACTCAGAAAGAAAAAAAAAATCTGAAGCAGTATTTATTGTTAAACCAATACAAACTGAAACTAGTATACAGAAGAATGTAAACAAAAATGAAAATCTGAACAGTGTTAAAAATAATATAAATATTAAAGAGCTGGGAGTTGGAGTCACGAGCATAAAAGAAAAAGATAACGGAACTGTGATAGTTAAATGTAAAGATATTAATGATAGAAATAGACTACAAAAAAATGTTGCTGATAAAATTGGTGATAAATTCAATGTCCAAGTTCCTAAAACAAAGAAGAAGTTCGTGAAAATTGTATGGATTGACAATGAGGAAATGACATTAACTGATGACGAAATTGTCAAGAATATAGTCGCACAAAATAACCTGAAAGAGCGCTGCGGGAATATTGAAATGAAAATACTCAAGAGAATTGTAAATAATAAAAAGAACGATTTTAGCATTATTACTGAAGTAAGCGCGGAGTTGCAGAAGATGTTACTATTTTTGGGAAAAATCTACCTCGGATGGAAACAATGTAAAGTTTTTGAACATGTAAACATTATAAGGTGCTTCAAGTGTTGTGGATACAATCATTACGCAAATGAGTGTAAGAAAGGGGTTCAGTGCAGCAAATGTGGTGATACTCATAGCAGTAAAAATTGTCAAACATCGGATCTAAAATGCATCAACTGTACTAACAGAAATAAGGAAAATAATAATGATAAGGGCAACTACAACGACAAGCACCATGCGTACGATAAGAAGTGCCCAATATATGTTAACCTAGTAGGAAATGAAAAAAAAAGGAGTGACGAAAATATTTAGCAATTAAAACAGCGTGAATTATTACTATGCCTAAATGCTCAGAGTTTTTTGAAACATAAAGATGAAATTGAGGTATTGATTGTAACCAAGAAACCGTTGATAGTTTGTTTGAGTGAAACTCGAGTGACTGAGGAAATCAACGACTCAGAATTATTAATAGAAAATTATAATCATATGAGAGTAGATACAAACAATAAATTTACTGGAGGTGTTCTCGCTTTCATTAGGAATGATGTACAGTATAAAATTGTAAATAAGAAGAATTACACGTCGAATACTTGGAATTTGGCGTTTTCGATCCAATTACAGAGTGAGGTTATTATTATATCTGTAGTACACCACTCACCTAGTACAAGTGATGCAATTTTTATAGACATCCTAAAGGAGATTTCTATTGATTTTATAGAGAACCAAAGATTTATATTAATTGGAGATTTTAACATTGACATTAGTAAAAATACGTACTATACAAAAAAACTTCAATTAATAATGAGTGAAATGGGCCTTAAGAACTATGTTCCAACATTTACGCGGATAACTGATAATTCACGAACCATGATAGACTTAGCATATTCTAACGAATTTTTAAAATGTGACGTTTGGGATTCCCCCAAAATAACTGACCATGACATATTATGTGTTGAATTACCGACAAATCAAAATAATTCGAATAAGCAAAACTATTACATTGGTAGAAATTATAAAAAATTCGATCGAGCAAAATTTACGATGATTTTAGCGGAAACGATTCAAAGGAGAGATAAATCTGATAACAACAATGTAAATAGTAAAGCTAAACAAGTAATCGGAACAATTGAAGAAACATTGAATAAAGTAATATTTCTAATAAAATGTAAAATTAATAGCAAATGGACGAATAAAGAATGGTATGACGGGGAAATCGAAGAATTAACGAAACAAAAGAATGAAGCGTATAAACTGGCTAAGGATACGAAAGAAACCAGTTATTGGAATGCATATAAAAAAATTAGAAATAAGCTAACAAAGTTAATAAACCAAAAGAAAAAAGTATACAATGAATTAATGATAGACAAAAATAGGAATGATAGTAAAAAACTATGGAAACATCTGAAACAAATTGTGAGTAAGAAAGTTAAAAGCAATATTAGTGAAGTAGTATTTGACAATAAAATCTATGATAATAACAGAGATATAGCTGAGAATTTCAATAAATTTTTTATAGATAGTATTTCTGAAATTAATGAAATCATAAGGAATCCTAGTCGAAACGGAAGTGATATCTCAAATATAAATGATCTATTAACAAGCGAAAATAATGATAATAATAAAAAAGGCTGGTTTCAATTTAAAAAAGTGATGAGTAAAGAGGCAGCTAAAATTGTGAATAAAATGGAGAATAAAGCATGCACTGAAGATGGTATCAATGCATTAATATTTAAGGAAGCATGGCCTCATATCGATGAACAGTTTCTTGAACTTATTAATTTATCACTTCAAAAAGGCGAACTTCCCACCGACTGGAAAAATTCGTTAATATTACTCCAATTCAAAAAATACAAAATACTACCAAAGCAAATGAGTTTAGACGAATAAATATATTACCGACATTCGAAAAAATTCTTGAGTCTATTGTATCTAAGCAATTGGTTAACTATCTAGTAAGAAATGATATCCTAGTACCAGAACAATCTGGATTTCGCAAAAGTCATTCTTGTGAAACTGCTTTACAGAATGTGTTGAATGAGTGGAAATCTAATTGTGATAATAAACAAAAGACTGGAGTAGTTTTCTTAGATTTTAAGCGTGCATTCGAAACCATTGATAGGAACAAATTAATAAAAAAACTAAATAACTACGGGTTAGGAAATAGTGTACTTAAGTGGTTTATAAATTATCTGACAGACAGAACACAACAAGTCAAATTTAACAATGTGACCTCCTCTAAAAGAAAAGTTGAATATGGAGTACCACAAGGCTCGATATTAGGTCCAATCCTCTTTTTAGTTTATATAAATGACCTTAAATATTCATTAAAATACTGCAAATGTAAGATGTTTGCGGATGATACTATTATATATTACAGTAGCACCAATTCTATTGAAATTGAAAGTAAAATTAATTATGATTTGAATAACTTATCAGCTTGGCTAACAGATAATATGATTAGCTCGAATGTTAAAAAAACAAAATTTATGTTGGTAAGAGGTATACGTATTTCTATACCGAATGAAAATTTAGACATTAAAATTGACAGCATTGGAATAGAAACTGTTGGCGTAATGAAATACCTCGGGGTAATGATAGACAATCACATGAATTTTAGGGAACACGTAAAATATGTAGTTCAAAAAATCTCAAAGAAAGTAAACTTTTTATTCCGAATTGGGGACTCGGTATCGGTGCTAACGAGAACTATAATATATAAAAGTATAATAGCCCCACAGTTTGACTATTGTTCCACAATTCTTTTAAGTACTGGTGAAAATGAGTTCAGCTTATTACAAAAAGCACAAAATCGAGCGATGCGTGCCATTATCCGGTGCAGTAAAAGTACACCAATAAATGAAATGTTGAATGCGTTAAATTTTTTGAATGTAAGACAGAGAATAATTTTAAACAAACTTATATTAGTACACAAAATGCAGTTGAAAATGTGCCCTTCCTATCTTTTAGAATGTTTAAATGTGGTGAGTGATTCTCATTCGTACAACACACGACAAAGCACCGACATTCGAATAATGAAGCGTAACCAATCTTGTTCGCAGCAAACACTTACGTATAATGGTTTCGAAATGTATAACAGCCTACCAAAGGAAATCAAATGTGTGAAGAAACTGAATGTATTCCGAAGACAAGCCAGCGAATATGTTAAAAAAATGTATGTATAGTTGAGATGTAGGGCAACAAGCGGAAAAGAGAAATATCAAAGTTGGGAGGATCCGGAAAGGACAAATGTGTCAACCGTGTAATACCTATTTTTGAAATGCATGTAAAACGAAGTAGCCATGTGCTAAATAAACGAGATCAATCAATCTCTCTCCCTCTCTCTGTCTCTCTCTGTCTCTCTCTGTCTCTCTCTGTCTCTCTCTGTCTCTCTCT
>NW_021681234.1:11085-30902 GCF_001412515.2 Diachasma alloeum | reverse complement strand
TCTACTCAGGTCTATCCTCTTTGGGGAAGACGATCGGTTGATCGTCCTTCCATTGCGTGTGGACAGGGAATTACGTTCCCCCATTCATTCTCCCCTCTTTGTCATTCCAGCGAAGAGAGAGAGAGAGAGAGCAATATCGTTGCGCTCTTTTGTCTCGTAGAATGGTGGGGCGGGCACTCACACATATGCTGCATATCACGTGGATGTGCGCCCGCTTAAAAATCACTCCCCATTGGCCCACCCTTTATTGCCAATAACTTTTTAGGGGTGAGTCTGATCAAAAAGTGCAAGAGGATTTTTCTGCTCAGAATCACCCCCTGATCCTAGGGTTTTCAGATGTACATGTACTTCTGAAACACCCTGTATAAGCTCTTCACCGGTGTCTTGAATGAGCGTATCCTCCATAATATACAGCCAGTGTGGCAGCAAATTCACGAACAACGAGGAGCGAAGAGGGGACTGTCAGGTTGCAAGGAGGGTTTACTGCTCGATCGCTGCGTATTGCGCGATTCGTTCCAGTACCATCGCAATCTGTCGGTGGTCTGGGTCGACTATCGCAAGGCATTTGATAGCACGAGCCATGAGCTCATTTTCATGCTTCTCGAATGTCTTGCGGTAGAAGACAACATAGTGAGATGCATTAAAGATCTTGTGCCTCTCTGGAGGACGCGCTTCACTATAACATCTAGTGAGGGGAAGCTGACTTCAGGGTTGGTGCAATTCAGGAGAGGAGTTTTCCAGGGTGACACCCTGAGTCCTCTTCTGTTCTGCATCTCACTGATGCCGCTCTCTGTTGCGCTGCGTTGTGTTGGGGGATATCAAGCTGGAAGACCTAGCGATAGGAGGCACCAGGTTAGCCATGTATTTTACATGGACGACCTGAAGTGATTCGCCTCATGAGAGCGACAGCTCAAGCTTCTGCTTGACGTTGTCGCAGTGTATTCACGTGCGGTTGGCATGAAATTTGGGTTGGACAAGTGCGCCGTTTTCCATCTAAAGAGGGGCAAAGTCAGTGACGAGATGGGTGATCTTCAGCTTGTGGATGGAAGCGTCATACATCATCGTGGCGCTGAAGAGTCATATCGATATCTAGGCTTCAATCAGCGTTCCGTAGTGAACGCTGAGGCAGTCAAGGAGACTCTTTGCGGAGAGTACAGGCGGCGGCTGCGGAAAGTTTGGAAATCCGAACTTTCCGTGAAGAATAAAGTTGCCGCGTCGAAAATGTTCCCTGTCCCGGTGCTTCTCTACTCCTTTGGAGTTCTCAAATGGAGTAGGGACAGACATACTCGCAAGCTGATGAATATCCACAGAAGTCTCCATCCACGCTCTTCGACTCCGCGGTTATATTTTCCGGGGGAGAGTGGGGGACGGGGACTTCTCAGTTTGGAGGCTCTACATCGGTTTGGAATTTCGTCGTAGCCGAGATGGTCAGTTGGCTGGTGATTCATGAGCCTTCATAGCCAAATCTCGGCGTCGAGCGACCATCAAGGCGGCGGTACAGTCCAACTTGTTCCGCCAGCACGTTGATAGGCCCATGCATGGCGTGTTCTTCCGCCATGTGGAGGAGCAGGGTCTCTCCGTCCAGTTGACATTCTCTTTTTTGAAGTCAGCTGGCTTGATGTCCAAAACTGAGGGTTTCATTTGCGCCTGCCAGGATGGTGTGGTAAACACCCTAGTCTATCGAAGTCGTGTTATGGGGTTGCAAGTTCCAGACATTCGATGTCAGGCTTGCAAGCGGTCCGCGGAAACTCTGATGCATCTTTTATCAGCTTGCCCGACATATGCCATCACGAGTTATGTCCATCGACATAATGCGGCTTTGAGAGTGCTGTATTTCCATCTGCGGCACTCTTATGGGATAGACAGAACACCACTGCTACCGTATGCTCCAGGAGATATTAAGTCCGTTGTCGTGAACGAGAGGTGTAAGATTTACTGGAACTTCTCGTTCGCGACTGTCAGGCCAGTCGTTGCGACGAAACCTGACATCGTCCTCTTCGATTTCGATAACAAAATCATCTATGTCATTCAGTTCTCAGATCCGGCTGAGAGCAACATCACAGTTAAAGAAGAGGAGAAACGGCTCAAATACCAATCACTCCTGTTTGAGCTACGTCAAATAAACAGAGGATTTAAAGTAAGGTTGGTTGTCCTTATCATTGGCTCTCTTGGGGGAATGAAGGAGTCATTCATATCTGCGTTCAAAACCAACCCGGCCTGTAGGGGTCATGCGTTCAATTTGGCTGGCCAGATGCAGAAGGCAGTCATCCTCGGGTCCCTTCCTCTAATTAGGCAGCATGATTCTGGATTGCAATAGAGCTCACCCTCTGGTCAGAGGGAGCACTATTGCAGAGCGATAAGGAAGTGTTTGCATCGCTTAGCTTGCTGGACGGTCTTCGAGGTGAAGTCGGAACCCTCGAGGATCGTTCAGCGATCTCATTTACGAGTAAAAAATAATAATAATTAAGGGTTAAGGCGTAGGGAAGGTGGCGCGCCCATCGCCCAACGGAATGGTGCCCCATCCTGCTGCAATAGCCGTGTTAGTTGCGGGTTAACCACCCGTAACTCCGAATACCCGGTTCCAACATGGAATCGCGGCCAAGCCCCCCACAAATGGTCCCTCTCGGATGGGTACCATGGATCAGTTGGGAGGGGCGACGGATCTGGATCCAATGGTAACGACTTGGCTGTCCTTAGGATTACGTGGTCGGAGGAGCTCAAACAGTATCTCATACAATATTGGGTAGATAGTCAGCCGGCGCAGCGAGGATACATGGCAAGAATGCGGGACTTGTGGTGTGCGATGCACCCCGAGTATTCGCATTGTACGACGCAACATTTTCGGGATCAGGCCAGTCGCTTGCGTCGGCAGGGATATGATTTGCTCGTTATTCCGCAGCGGCTGTCTGGTGGTCGTTTCTCTCGGATTTCTGTCAGAGGCGACCATCCTCAGCCGGAGCAGCCTACTCCGCATGGTGATGAGGTGTCGGAGCGAACTTCGAGGGATATGGAATCAAGGGAGGAGAGAGTCACGGGGAAGTTCTGTATTCGGCCTGGACATCTGGCGTTGGAGAATGAGACATTGGCTGCAGTGCTCCCCCGGACGTTGACTTGCTCAACTTGAACTGGGCTGTATATAATGCGGCGCTCCGTCTAAAACCGCGAGCCCCTGCGAGGGGGCGTTTGAGCTGAAGATGAGAAGGCGAATTGAGCTGCTTCAGGGGAAAATCGAAGAGGCTCGGAAGCAGGCGTCGCAAATTCAGTGTGTGATTGATTTCCTTGTGATTGGTCGAGATTTCACGTCCCTCATTTGCAAAATATCTGCAAACTTGCGTTATCATCATCACACACTGAATAAGGTGCTCCTCCTTGTTATCAAGGAGAGATTTGTCGAGAGAGTGCGAGTTCTAGGGGCTACAAAGCGGTCCCTTGAGAAGCGGTTGCGGCGAGTGGTGGACAATTCCGTTTTCCACTGCGACCCCAACCGTTGGTTCGATCCACTAGCGCCTGCGCCCAACAAGATGCCTTCGGTTGAGCAGGTTGAGGAATTCTGGGGGGGACTGTATGGTCAAGTTCCTCATCTCATGATGGAAACTCCAGCCCTTAAGGAATTTCGCGCGCTCTGTCGAGGACATCACCGGCAGCGTGCGAAATTCACACCAGTCACTCAGGAGGAGATTCAAGTTGTGCTACGGGGTATGAAGAACCATGCCGCGCCGGGTCCAGATGGTATCAATGCCTTTTGGTGGAAGAGGTTTACCTCTGTTCATAGCCATCTGCCCCGGATATTTACGTCGTATATCGATGGTAGTGCCTCGATTCCTGAGTGGTAGGTGGAGGGGAGAACTCTGCTGCCTCCGAAGAAGGGAGACTTGTCCAACCCGGCGAGTTATCGGCGAATAACGTGCTTGAATACGCTATACAAGCTCTTCACAAGGGTTTTGAATGAGCGTATCTTGTATGATATACGGCCAGTGTGGCAGCAGATCTACGAACAGCGCGGGGCAAAGCAGTCGCTCTCAGGTTGCAAGGAGAGTTTACCCGTCGATCGCTGTGTATTGCTCGATTCGATGCAGTATCATCGACACCTGTCAGTGGCCTGGGTTGACTACCGTAAGGCATTTGATAGCACGAGCCATCAGCTCATCTTTCTGCTGTTGGAGTGTCTTGCGGTAGAAACTCATATAGTGAGGTGCCTTAAAGACCTTGCACCGCTTTAGAGGACGCGCTTCACCATAACATCTGGTGGGGGTCGGCTAACTTCAGGGTTGGTGCAATACAAGAGAGGAGTTTTCCAAGGTGACACTTTGAGCCCTCTCTTGTTCTGCATTTCGCTGATGCCCCTTTCTGTTACTTTGCGTGCTGTTGGTGGGTATCAAACCGGGAGACCTAGCGACAAGAGACATCAGGTTAGCCATATATTCTATATANCATCGACACCTGTCAGTGGCCTGGGTTGACTACCGTAAGGCATTTGATAGCACGAGCCATCAGCTCATCTTTCTGCTGTTGGAGTGTCTTGCGGTAGAAACTCATATAGTGAGGTGCCTTAAAGACCTTGCACCGCTTTAGAGGACGCGCTTCACCATAACATCTGGTGGGGGTCGGCTAACTTCAGGGTTGGTGCAATACAAGAGAGGAGTTTTCCAAGGTGACACTTTGAGCCCTCTCTTGTTCTGCATTTCGCTGATGCCCCTTTCTGTTACTTTGCGTGCTGTTGGTGGGTATCAAACCGGGAGACCTAGCGACAAGAGACATCAGGTTAGCCATATATTCTATATAGATGACCTGAAATTATTTGCCTCCGGGGAGCGGCAACTCAAGTTCCAGCTTGATGTTGTCGCTGTGTACTCTCGAGCAGTCGGTATGAGTTTCGGATTAGACAAGTGCGCAGTTTTCCATATGAAGAGGGGGAAGGTTGGGGATGGAATAGGGGATCTCCAATTGGTGGACGGAAGCGTCATCGGATATCGTGGTGCCGAAGAGTCTTATAGGTATCTTGGCTTCAGTCAGCGATCCGTAGTGGAGGCTGAGGCAGTTAAAGAGACTCTTCGTGAGGAGTATCGTCGGCGGCATCGGAAAGTTTGGAAGTCCGAACTTTCCGGAAAAAACAAAGTAGTCGCAACAAACATGTTCGCTGTTCCAGTTCTTCTGTACTCCTTTGGCGTGCTCAAATGGAGGCGGGATGAGCTGAAGCAGTTGGATCGAGATACTGGCAAGCTCATGAACATCTACAGGAGCCTGCATCCCCGGTCTTCGTGTCCGCGTTTGTACTTCCCGCAAGACAGTGGAGGACGAGGACTTCTCAGTCTAGAATCTCTCCATGAGCGCTTGGTCCTTGGCCTGGCCTGTGACGTCATGAATGGCTTGGATCCTTTCTTGGAGAGGCCTTTCTCTATAAGGCAGCGGATTCCGCAGCTGAGGCTCTCGGCTTGGAATTTCGTCGTGGCCGAGGTGGTCAGTTGGCTCGTGATTCACTAGCCAGCATGACTAAAACTCGGCGAAGAGCGACCATCAAGGAGGCGGAGCAGTCCACCTTGCTCCGCCGGCACATTGACAAGCCGTCTCGTGTGGAGGAGCAGGGGCTGTCCGTCCAGTTGACTTTCTCTTTCCTGAAGTCGGCTGGCTTGATGTCTGAGACTGAGAGTTTCATTTGCGCGTGTCGGGATGGCGTGATAAACACCCTGGTCTATCGAAGTCGTGTTATGGGGTTGCATGTTCCGGATGTTAGGTGTCGGGCATGCAAGCAGTCCCCGGAAACTCTGATGCATCTTTTGTGGGCTTGTCCGACGTATGCAATCACGAATTATATCTACCGTCATAATGCGGCTTTGAGAGTGCTGTATTATCATTTACGGCACTCTTATGTGATAGACAGGACGCCGGTGCTGCCTTATGCTCCAGGGGATGTTGAGTCCATCGTCATGAATGAGAGGTGTAAGATTTATTGGAACTTCTCGTTTGCGACCATCAGGCCTATCGCGGCGACGAAGCCTGACCTCCTCCTCGTTGATTTTGATGACAAAATCATCTATGTCCTTGAGTTCTCGGCTCCTGCCGAGAACAATATATCAATGAAGGAAGAGGAAAAGCGGCTCAAATACCAGCCTCTCCTGTTTGAGCTACGTCGGCTGAACCGGGGGTGCAGAGTCAAGTTGATTGTCCTCATTATTGGTTCTCTCGGCGGAATGAAGCCGTCTTTTGTATCTGTCCTTCAAGTGATCCCAGCCTGCAGGCAGATGCAGAAGGCTGTCATTCTTGGGTCCCTTTGGCTACTCAGGTAGCATGACTCCGGAGTGCAGTAGGGCTCACCCTCTGGTTAGAGGGAGTACTTCTGCACGAGCGATTAGGAAAAGTTTGTATCGCTTAGTTTACAGAGTGGTCTTCGAGGTGAAGTCGGAGCCCTCGAGGATCGTTCAGTGATCTTGTAAAGATAAATAATATAATTGTCAAAAACAAAAAAAAGCAAATGAAAATCACCGTATTTGCGCTAACTTTCGGGAAAAGCTCCAATATAGAAAATCTTTGAGAAAATTCGCCGATTTTCTAATCAAAAATCCGATTTTCAAAAAAAAACAATCTAACTCTCAATTTGCAAAAAAAGTTTATAGTTGAATTTTTGATTTTCAATTATCTCTCAATCTACTCTCAACTTTTTTTTAGAGTTAAAAATTGGATTATTGATTCTGAATAATCTCGCAATCTAATCTCAAGTTTTTCTGAGAGTTGAGAACTGGATTTTTTTTTGACAATGGGATTTTTGATTATCTGTCAATTTATTTTCAGATTTGCATTTTCAAAATTGAATTTTTGATCATCAATTGCCTTTCAGTTTACACTCAACTTTTCCACAGAGTTGAGAATTCATTTTTTTAAAAATAAGATTCAGAAAGAGCTGCCAATGGATGACATGACCCGTCATTGGCGATAATATGATAAGACGTTTTCCAGAACTATCACAATTCCCTCCCCCCCCTTCTATGACCGTCACAATTGGTCAAGAAAAAATAACAGTCATTTTTTATCTATACAGATGCGAGCCATTGGTTTATTATCAATTTTTCATCATTTATTGTCGTTTTCCATCTATCTAGAGATGAAGCTATGTTATTTATGACAGTCACAAATTAGAAATGAGTTTGACCATCATTATGTATCCATATAGACGATTTGACAACGATTTGCTTACAAATTATTTGTGGCGATCATTTGTAGTTACGACATTCGTGCGTTACATGACCGTCATTTTTTGGTCACATGACGCAATCTCAAAAATGACTGTCATTTTGCATCTCTAATTCAGAATCATTGAGAATCAACAATGCTATTTTCAAAAACAAAAAAATCAAATTCTCAGTTCTCAAAAAAGTTGAAAATAGATCGAGAGATAATTGAAAATCAATAATTCTTTTTTCAAACGCAATCCGGAGAATTTTTTCAGAGTTTTCAGAAAACTGGATAATTTTCTCCATTTTTTTATAAAAACCGCAGAATTTTCGCAAATTTTTTAATAAACTGAAGAATTTTCTCGAAAAACGGAGAATTTTGTCGAATTTTCTCTAAAAACGGAGAATTTTGTCGAGTTCTCTAGCAAACCGGAGAATTCCCCCGAATTTATTAGAAAATCTATGAATTTCACCGAATTTTCTAGATAACCGTAGAATTCTTCCGAACTTATGAGAAAATCGGCGAACCTCGTGCAATTTAGTAGAAAATCGGAGAATTATCTTGAATTTTCTTGAATTTTTTAGAAAACCGGAGAATTTTCTAGAACGTTCCCAAAAACCCAATAATTTTCTCGATTTTTTTTTACAAAACTGGAACATTAATTCAAAGTTTTTAGAAAATTGGAGAATTTTTTCGATTCTTTCTCGAAAATCGACGGATTTTCTCGAAGACCGGAGAATTTTCTGGAACGCTCTCGGAAACTTGGCTCTTCCGGACCGAGTTGAGAGTTGGACTCTGGATAATTTCTGGTTTTTGAGAGGAAATTCAGGGCTAGTTGGAAGTTAGCGTGACGAGACGTAAAATACATTTTATGACAGTCGCCCTCTTTACTATCAACTTTACTATCGGGATTGAAAATTTGATTTTTGAATTTTCATTCTCAGGTATCTCTGAATGTACCCTCAACTTTTTTGAGGGTTGAGAATTGGATTTTTAATTCCCAATTGTCTCCCAATCTACTCTCAGTGAATGGAGAGTTAATTGAAAATCAAGAATCCAACTCTCAATGTTTTCTAAACCATTGAGAACTAATTGAGAATCAAAAATCCTATTTTCAGTAGTAATACCACTAGTGCTTCGAAAATATCCGATTAATTTTGGAGCACGAATGGTATTTAACGGATTATTTTTCCACTCGAATTTTGGCCAAGCAGACGGCAGTGAACAGCACCCGGATACATTTACACAGCCATACATTTATAACCCACTTTTTTGTTTATCTGTCAGACAGAATATTAAACGTGAAATCCATTGAAAGATAAGGAACATTTGAAAAGCTATTAGTGCATTTCCGTCGGAATTTTTTTAGAAATTTCCGAAATAAAACTGTTTGACAGCCTCAAATACTACGCTCTGATTGGCTGAAATCCGAGTGAAAAAAATTATCAGTAGTAATACCACGAGATCTCCAAAATTATTGGATATTTCCCGATTGTTTTGTTGCGTAGCAACGAGAGGGAGAAATTTTGCAGATTAAAATCCTGAGCGCGCAGCGCGAGTTGTGCAAAACTTAGCCGGATCGTTGATACGCAGGAAAACATGAGGGAAATGTCTGATTAATTTTAGAGTCGAGTGGTATTCGACGGATTATTTTTGGTAACCGGATCCTTCCCAAACCGACTCATTTTGACTTTTTTCATGACTTTCTTTCACTCCACAGGATAATATTTGACAGTTATTTCGTTAGAGTAACAATTGCAGAGCTAGAGGAGAATTATAAAAAGCTAGGGGGAAATAACCGCTGTAATTTTAAATGGGAAGTACTTCATGTTATTGAATACTGAACTCTGGTTGGCCCAGGGAAGGCCAGATCCGATTACCAAAAATAATCAACAAAAAAAACCAACATTCAATTCTCAAAAAGTTTTCGAGAATTTTCCGATTCTTTGAAAAATTCGAAGAAATTCTCCAGTTTTATGGAAAATTCTAGAAAATGCTTGAATTTTTTAAAAAGTCACGGATGAAAAAATTGAACCGCGATTACTCGTTCAATGAGCGCGGCGCTGCCGGTTCTTGTCCATTTATATTTTTATGTTTCTTGACGCTTAAAAATTCTGAAAAATTAGAATTCCTAGTTCAACCTAGTTTTTTTCTCGAAAAATTTGTTTAGCTACAAAAAAAAGAAATGTCGAACGGACAGAAAAGCGCGCCGCGCCGCTCCGCCCGGTGCGAGTGAATCTCTGTCGACCACTCAAGCGAGCTACATTTACTGCTTCATTCACTGCCATATTTGAAAGGCGTACGTAGTGGTAGGCGCCAATATGGCAACAGCGCGCTCGGTTTACTCCAGCGGAGCTGTGCTAACCGTGCGATGAACGAAGGCTGGCGGCCGAGCGCGAGNGCAACAGCGCGCTCGGTTTACTCCAGCGGCGCTGCGCTAACCGTGCGACAAACGAAGGCTGGCGGCCGAGCGCGAGTGATCGAGGGTTAATAGAAATATTTACCTAGCGAATTGGTTAGAAAATTCTATTGGATATCTATTGAACGCTCAATTAGTTTTTGACCGATTCTATTGAGATATTCAACAACAAATATTAAATAGTATAATATAATATCAAATATAAATATTAAATATTAAATATTTTCTATATAACTTATTCTATTGAGATATTTTCTATAGAATTTCCACTTCTCAAATTTTCTAACTTTTTTTGTTTGATTTTCTTGATGAGAACAAAAGGAAAATAGACTGAAAAAAACTTTGAAAATTTGAGCCAAGGACATTCTATAGAAAATATCTGAAGAGAATAAGTTACATAGGAAAATCGAATTGCACTGACTTTTTCTATTGAATATATTCTATTGAACATTTTACTAGTATCGGCCAAAAACTAGTAGAAAATTCAAAACAAACTGGAATAGAAATTAACGAATTCGCAAGATTTTTCTATTAAATTTTTTCATATGCGGTTCTCGAAAATTCTTAGGTTTTCGAGAAAATTCCAAGAAAATCTTCCGGATTTCGAGAAAATTATAGGAATGACTCTGGTGAACCAAGTTGATAGTTGAGCTTTCAATAATTTCCAGTGTTTGAGAGAAAATTGAGGGTTAGTTGAGGATTGGAGCAACGAGGACTATAATGCATTTTATGCTAGCCCCTCTCAATATTATCAACTTTTTTGAAAATTGAGAATTGGATTTGTAATTCTTGGTGATCTCTTTATTTCCAATCAACTTTTTCGGAATTGAAAATTAATCCCAGGACAATTTTAATTGATTTTTTTTTCAAAGATAATTCGAAATGAAATTTCTAGTGAACGGAAATTTTTAAAATTAAATAGGAACAGGAGCCGAAAAAAAGCGAAAAAAGTGAAAATCGACTCCTCGCCATTTATTAGAGCCTAGAAAGATCAAGGATCAAGGATGAACGTCAGTCAACTTTGGGCCAACTCTGCATTGACATTTGGTCAACTTTGGGTCAACTTTAGCTTGGACTTGGGTTAACCTTGGCTTGACCATGGGTCAGTCTTAGCTTAACCGTGGATCAACCTTAGATTGGCCATGGGTCAGCCTTGGCTTGACCATGCGTCGACCTTGGTTTGACCACGGGTCAAATTTGGGTTGACTATGGGTCAACCTTGGGTTGACTATGGGTCAACCTTGGGTTGACTATGGGTCAACCTTGGGTTGACTATGGGTCAACCTTGGCTTGACCGCGGGACCTGTTGATTAAATCTTGATTTAACCTTGACGAAACCTTGGTTAAACCCTGATTAAGTCGCGATTAAAATCTCCTTAAACCTCGATTAAATGCTTTTTAGGCTATAATTTCAAAGCAAATGATGCGATCGCCGCTATTTTCAAACTCGACCGAGATAACATCCAAAAGAATATTTTAAGCCATAATTGAAAAGATTTCGGCGATTATTGTTTGAATGATCGTCGAAAAACTAAATTTGAGAAAAAAATCAGATACGTACATACATACATATACGGACATGATCTAAAAACCGCACATTCGAACTCCTAAGACAATAATTACTCATCCTGGCACAAAAAAATGAAAATTTCAGATTTGACGAATACATCAGGGCTTTCATTCCAACTACATTCCAACCAAAAATCCAACTCTCAATTTTCACAAAAATTGTTAAGTAGATTGAGAGAGAATTACGAATAAAAAATCCTATTTTCATGAACAAAAAAATTCAACTTTCAATTCCCAAAAAAGGTGAGAGTAGATTGTGAGACAATTAAAAATCAAAAATCCAACTCTTAATTTTCAAAAAAATTGAGTCAATTGAAAGGCAATAGAGAATAAAAAATGCAACTGTCAACTATAAAAAAAATTGAGAATAGATTCAGAGATAGTTAAGAATCAAAATTCCAAAATCAAATTTTCAATTCTGAGAAAAGTTGATTGAAATTGAAGAAGTCACTAAAAATAACAAATCCAATTGTCTGTTTTAACCCATCACTAGGCACGCTATGGGCGATTTCCTCACAAAAATTTTCACTCCATAGGAAATATACCCTAAAAGAGCTAATCTTTTGCTGATTTTTTTTTTTATATGCCTCAAGTAACTCGGCTAGTTGACTCTCGCGGTGATAAAAGTCGTCTAATGGTCAGGGTTGAGTAGAAAAATAATATTTTCTTCGGCACAGTCGAAATTTTTCACGTGTTACGGGTACGGGGCTCGTGCCGCAGAACGCCGAATAGCACCGCCTGTGGCGATATTTGGCTCTATTATTACGACAAGCCGATGAGCGATTCCCTCATCGCCCGTCTCAAGAACGATGGTGGAACCGCGCGCCTACTAACGAGTTAAAAAAAGTCGATAGTAAAGAGATCGGTTTGCATAAAATGTATTTTTGGCCTCGTCACTCCGACTCTCAACTGACTCTCAATTTTCTCCCAAACACAGGAAATTATGGAGATTCCAACTCTCAACTTGGTCCGCCAAGGATATCCCTATAATTTTCTCGAAAACCGGAGAATTTTTCTAGAATTTTCTCGAAAACCTAAGAATTTTCTAGAACGTTCTCGAACACCTTAGAATTTCCTCGATTTTTTTTTTGGAAAATTCGAGATATTGTTAGAGGGGCGGGTGGGGCAATATGGACACCAGATTTAAATAATGAGTTTAATTTGATCAAATCTACTCTTCCGACTTCATTTGAAGGTCATAAAAGCCAATAGATTCTCATAAGACTGCGTCGTAAGAAAAAAACACGGTAACATGGACACCTCGATTTCTTCCTCAATTTTTTATGTTTCAACAATTTTATTCAATTTCTGAAACGCTAGTCATGATTGCGATTTTCAAATTGAAAAAAAAACTTATTTTTGGCGTTCGTCGTGGGGGGTGGTAAATCAAACTTTTCCTTTCTCATTTATCCTCCTCTCCGCCTATTGTTTTATGGTGATTTCCTCTGTGAGTAGAAAAGTAGCCGTCTTACAAATTGCGCAAATGAACAAAAGGTCAGATATGTAGGGCGTGCAATTGATCATTGGAAAAAAATTAATCATTTCAAAGTTATTTCAAGAGTAAAACAGGAAATTCAAAGCTACTGTAGATTTCAAACTTCAATGTAAAATTTAATAGAGTCGAAATTTGTTTATTTATATCTTTCCCAACTCTAATTTTTCTTTATAAAAACATACCGACACGATTCTGTTGGAAAATGTCCTTTGAAAATTTTCTTTATTTTTTAATACGACCAAATTTTTCGGATGTCTATTTTACCCCACTCTTGAATAATTTCTCAGTTGTGGACTTTGCCAAGAAGCAATTTTTACTCCAGTTGTCGGGATAAAGCTTCTTGCTTTGACCGCAAACTGGGGAGGGCGTAAAATCGCCACTCGGGAAAAAAATCCCTCCATCCGGGCCTTAATGATATCTCGAAGTAGTGACCAACCTTCTGTAGGATTACCACTAAAATATTTGTCAACAAGAATTGCACAATCGTATTCATGAGTTGGCACATTGTACAAAAATTTCAATTCGTCTGAATTCAAGCGATCCATGATAGAAACTGATGATTCTCACATTTGAAATGGTTCTTATATTCCGCCTCGAATGTTCTAGAACCTCAAATAATGACGCAATTTATTCGTTTGATGCGTAATAACTTGAAGATTCTGCCAGTTCACTTGAACTAGGAGTCATCATTTTCGCAGGCTATAAAAAAGGCAATTTCTCAGGAAATATTCAGTCGCAAATCAAATTTCACTGGAGCAGTATCCAAACTATATATGTCAAGATGGAAGTAATTTTGGACGCACAAGGTTTCAGATCATCTTCTCATGAGTTCATCATTGAAGAATTGGCATTCATAAATATTTACACAAGTGATAATGGATTTGAGGGCCGTGAATGTATAATTTTCCAACCCCCATATTCATGGGATGAATTACCATCAAAATATAAAAAAGTGGATTCTTGGCTGATTGATAGCTTCCATGGAATATCTTAATCTATGAATTATTAATGAATTTTAGTACTTTTAATGACATCAATTTCCATTAATTGAGGAAAATAACTGTTTGCGTATTGAAGGGGAAAATAAATCAGTAGGGGGAACGCCGCCGGATGGCGGAAGTGTCGACTTCTCGCCCAGGCTGATAAAGTCGGCAGCAGTGGCGGGAGAAATATTTTTCAAAACTGGTAAAGCGACGTTCTCACGTAATTGATTATCCAATAGGTTCTTATTGCCATTTTTTAAAATTAGTTTAATTCTGTATTGACCCAATTGCCCTACTTGAAAAATGTTATGGCAAATAGATATAGAGGAGGAGAATGCTCAGGGTCAAATAGGGGCCAAGAGGGTCATCAAATAATTAGATAAATAAAAGAATCGAATCTAAAAAATTTGAACTTTGAGAGAAGTGGGGGGAAAGGTATATATACGGAGGGTTGAGATTTTCATCCGCTGATGGGGGGGGGGTGTAGTAATCGTGATGAGTTAGGAAAGGGTTGCACAATTACTAACAAAGTATTCAAAATACTGAATCGTAGTATATTTACAATCGCGTTAATTATAATATACAATAGATAGATGAATACGTATAAGTGAGTCCCGAGTAGAACTCGGAGACGAACTGTGACTGACTGACTCACTGGTCAGTGCGGATTAATAATTTGGGTAGCAGGTAAACGCGTGATATTTGAGAGAACGACATATTCGGAGGATTAGAGCGAGATAGGGCTCGTCTATCGGTGATTGCTCCTCAGCGCGTGTCTGCGTGTGTGTAAGTGTAGCAGTCGCTACATGACTCCCTTTGTTGAGAAAGACAGTCGTATTTCCCTGTAACTGGCAGTAATCGTGTCTGTAACAGAGAAAAATTTAAGTAGAATAGAAATGGATTTTTGTTCGTTTCGAAAATTGCACCGATCTGGTATTTTTGCTGTTGCTGTGGGGAATGGCTGTGATTTGAGCGCTGGTGGACGGTGTTGGTACATCCTGCGGTTTGCCACGATGCTGGTCCGCTGGTAGTTGTTGCTCTGAGAACTGCTCCAAGTCCTCCGGCAAGACATACGCGGGTTTTAATCAGTCGATGGAGATTGAAGTGTCTTTATACTGTGCTAGTCCACCTGCNTGCTCTAAGTCCTCCGGCAAGACATACGCGGGGTTTAATCGGTCGATGGAGATTGGAGTGTCTTTGTACTGTCCTAGTCCACCTGACCTGAACCAGATGACAAAATATTTGTCATGTCTGCTGACGACGCGGTATGGACCCGTATATGGTGATCCATACGCCATTCGAAGGCTGTCCGTACGTACGAATACGTGGGCGCATGTTGCGATATCCTTGAAGACGAAGGTGGCTCGCGTTCCATGTCGCGACATCGGTACCGGCGCGACGTTTTGGAAATGTATTCGGAGTCTCTTCACTAGATCAGGTGGTGTTATCCTCTCGTTGGACGGTGCCAAGAATTCTCCGGGAACGCGGATCGGTTCTCCATACGTTAATTCTGCTGGCGTTGTCTGTATATCGTCCTCCCACGCGGTTCTCAGTCCGAGAAGCACCGCGGGTAGCGCGTCATACCAGCTTTCNTATGGCTTCTGGATAACGTGTAAATCTGTCCACTATCGTGAGACACCACTTGTGTCCCTTGGATAGAGGCAGAGAGATCAAATCGATGTGGATGTGTTCGAATCTCCTCGATGGTAGCTGTAGTTCGCTGATTGGAGTCGCGGAATGCCGAGAAATTTTGTTTTTCTGGCATGCGAGACAGTGTTTAGCCCATTCTCTACAGTCCTTATTAATTGATGGCCAGATGACTAGGGCCAGATATATCTATGTCGCGTGACGAGCCGTCGCGATGCTCTCTGTCCAGCATGCGCGAGGGAGTGGAGTGAGTCGAATACTCGTTTCCTCAGCGGCTTTGGCACGTATGGACGCACTGTACTTGATTGTGTGTCACAGTACAATGATGTGTTGGTTCCTGGGAATGTGAGACGTTTGAGTTTCAAGGCTGAGTCTGGTTGTTCGAGGAGTTGTTGCAGCTCTTGGTCGTCTCTCTGGGTTTGCTCGAGCTCTTCATTGGAGACGGCAGTTGTGATTGCGTCGACGCGTGATAGAGTGTCGGCTACGGTGTTGTCGGCGCCAGCGACGTGTCGAATGTCGGTTGAAAATTGTCCGATAAAATCGAGGCGTCGGAATTGCCAGGGTGAAGCGCGTTCTGGTTTCTGTTCAAACGCGTGTGTGAGAGGCTTGTGATCCGTGTAGATGACGACGTGACGACCTTCAAAGATGTGTCTGAAGTGTTTCACGGCCTCGTACACCGCATGGAGCTCCCTGTCGTAGGCTGAGTACTTCTGAGTAGCTAGCGAGAGTTTTCTACTGAAGAAAGCCAAGGGTTGCCAGGAACCTTGGTATTTCTGCTGGAGAACGGCTCCGATCGCGTGGTCTGACGCGTCTGTGAATACAGCCCACTCTGCATCACTATTTGGGTGAGATAACAGAGTGGCGGCTGCCAGGGCTTGCTTGCACTGCGTGAAGGCTTCCTCGAGAGCGGGTGTCCAGTTTACCGGATGGCTTCCTTTTTTCTTGGGTCCTTTTTGTTCATTGTTGAGTGGTAACAGGATTCTTGCTGCTCCTCGGATGAATTTTCTGTAGAAATTAATTGTACCGAGGAAGCGACGGAGCTTTTTGATAGTACTGGGCCTTGGAAATTCAAGTATCGTAGTGATGCGGCCTTGGGGTGGCTTGATTCCTTGAGAATTGATTGTGTGGCCGAGTAATACGACTTCTGGCTTGCCCAGGTTAGACTTGGCGACATTTACGATCAAACCGAATTTTTCGAGTCTACCGAAAAGTAGTCTGAGGTGCTCCTGGTGTTGTTCATCATCTTTTGATGCGATGAGAATGTCGTCGATGTAGGGGAACGCGAATGTTAGATCGCGTGTAGCTTCGTCGATTAACCGTTGGAACGTCTGTGCCGCGTTCCTGAGGCCAAAGGTCATGAATGGAAATTCAAATAGACCGAAAGGCGTTATGATTGCCGTTTTCTTAATGTCTTCAGGCGCCACTGGAATCTGGTTGAAGGCTTTAACTAGGTCAACTGTGGAGAAAATTGTTGTACCATGCAGATTCGTGGCAAAATCGTCAAGATATCGTACAGGGTACTTATCTGGTATTGTCCGGTTGTTTAGTGCGCGGTAGTCTCCACATGGTCTCCATTCGCCGCTCTTCTTCTCGGCGAGGTGGAGCTGTGAGGACCACGGGCTCTCAGATGCTCGCGCGGTTCCCAGCTTAATCATTGAGGAGAATTCTGACTGGAAGCTGCTGTTTTATTCTGTTTTATTCTGACGGGAAGGGTATGTATACGGAGGGTTGAGATTTTCACCCGTCGATGGGGGGGGGGCAGAATTTATATGAACAATATATATATTTTAAATTATGTTGAAAAAATGATTAAAAATTATTTTCTAAACAACTATCTTTTTATGCATTGATTTTCGAATTAAAAAATTCATCAAATAAATAAATAAATTGATTTATTCACCCACTCGGTTTTTTTATCTGTGGAAAATAGACGCATATATCTGGAGAGATGAAAATTGAGGGGGTGAGAGGAAGGGGTCTGAGATTACATTTTTATAAAATTTACCCCCTCCCGCCCCGGAAGCATTCGCAGATTTTTTATAAATTAAAAAAAATGAATTTCGGGGAAAATACATGAGTATGCGGTTTCTCCGGGGGGCTGAAGACACCCGCCTATATCCGGAGGGATGAAAATTTAGGGGGGTGAGGGAGAGGAGTTTGAGACTACATTGTTATAAAATTTACCCCTCTGGAAACATGCGCTGATTTTTTATAAATTAAAATGAGAATTTCGGGGAATATACATGATTATGCGGTTTCTCCGGGGGGTTGAAGACACACGCATATATCCGGAGGGATGAAAATTTACGGGGTGAGGGAGAGGGGTTTGAGACTACATTGTTATAAAATTTGCCTCTCCGGAAATATGCGCTGATTTTTTATAAATTAGAAAAAATGAATTTCGAGTAAAATACATAAGTATGCGGTTTCTCCGTAGGGTTGAAGACAGCCGCATATATCCGGACTGATGAGAATTGAAGGGGGTGAGGGGAAGGGGTCTGAGATTACATTTTTATAAAATTTACCCCTTCCCCGGAAACCTGCGCTGATTTTTTATAAATTAAAAAAAAATGAATTTCGGGGAAAATACATGAGTATGCGGTCCCTCCAGGGGATTGAAGACATCCGCATGTATACGGAGGGATGAAAATTTAGGGGGGTGAGGGGGAGCGGTTCGAGTTTACATTGTTATAAAATTTACCCCTCTGGAAACATGCGCTGATTTTTTATAAATTGAAAAAAAATGAATTTCGGGGAAAATACATGATTATGCGGTTTCTCCGGGGGTTTGACGACAGCCGCATACATCCGGAGAGATGAAAATTGAAGGGGGTGAGGGTGTAGGATTCGAGGTGGTGGTTGTTCGGGAAGGTATCGAATCACTACGCGAGGCAATGTTGCTGAACTGATTAGTTTATTGTCGGTATGAATGTATGTACATGAGTGAGTCGTAATGAATATATATATACAGATGAGGTGGAGATGTCCACCGATCGGCGAGAGCCGGACGACTGAATTTGGGAGTATTGCGACACCTGAGGTATGCGTGTGGTCCTCAGGTGTAAGTGTGTGTGAGAGGTGAATTAGCTCATCACGCGGTAGATGTAGCGAGACGCTACAAGGGGAAGGGGTCTGAGATTACATTTTTATAAAATTTAACTCCCCGGAAACATGCGCTTTTTTATAAATTAAAAAAAATGAATGTCGGGGAAAATACATGAGTATGCGGGTTCTCCGGGGGGTTGAAGACAGCCGCATGTATCCGGAGGGGTAAAAATTTACCAGGTTAAGGGGGAGGGGTCACAAATGTTATTTTTATAAGGGTCATTCCTTCGGAAATATGTTGGGATTTTTTATCATTTTTTTAACAATCGATTTCGGGAAAAATACAAGATGATGGGGTTTTCACAGGGGGTTGCAGACAGACGTGTGTATCCGTAGGGTTGCAAGTTTTGTTCGAAGGGGGGGGGCAGATAGTAGTTTATCTGTATTCATAAATTCAAGCCCAGAAGAATGCGATTTCGTTAATTTCCAACTTTTCCTGCAACTTATTCATGAAAATGGTATAGAAAGAAATGTTACGATTCGCATGATGAAATCTGTATTATGCTTATTATTTTTTCATGCAATTTTTAGTGTTGATCAAGAGTAATTGAATATCTGGAAGTCTCCATCTATTTAATACAACTATCAGTTTATAGTTTATAGTTACAATTGAAATAGTTCGCAAAAAAATATATGGTGTAGAGCCGTGCTGGACAGGTTCAAAAGTGATTTGAGATGGGAATGAAAGTAACTCAAGAAGATTTATTTCTCAACCCCCCGGAGAAACAACATACTCATGTATTTTCCCCGAAATTCATTTTTCAAAAAATTATAAAAAATCAGCGCATGTTTCTAGAGAGGCAAATTTTATAACAATGTAGTCTCAAACCGCTCCCTCTCACCCCCTAAATTTTTATCCTTCCGGATATAGACGGATGTCTTCAACCCCCCGCAGAAACCGCATACTCATGTATTTTCCCCGAAATTCATTTTTGAAAAAATTATAAAAAATCAGCGCATGTTTCCGGGGGGGTAAATTTTATAATAATGTAATGTCAGACCCCTCCCCATCACCCCCCTAAATTTTCATCCCTCCGGATATATGCGGGTATCTTCAACCCCCCGGAGAAACCGCATACTCATGTATTTTTCCCGAAATTCATTGTTTTTTAATTTTAATTTATAAAAAATCAGCGCTTGTTTCCGGAGGGGGACATTTCATAAAAAGGTAATCTAAAACCCCTCCCCCTTATCCCCCTCAATTTTCATCACTCCGGGTATATGCGGATCTCTTTAACCCCCCAGCAAAAGCCCCAGTCTCGTGTATTTTTCCCGAAATTCATTTTTTTTTAAATTAATCAATTTATTTATTGAATTAATCAATTTTTCAATTCGAAAATCAATGCATAAATAGATAGTTGTTTAGAAATTAATTTTCAATCGTTTTTTCAACATAATTTAAAATATATATATTGTTCATATAAATTCTGCC
>NW_021681234.1:6599-11050 GCF_001412515.2 Diachasma alloeum | reverse complement strand
CCATCGACGGGTGAAAATAAAAAAATAAAATTTGTGACCCCTCCCCCTTAACCTTGTAAATTTTCCACCCTCCGTATACATACCCTTCCCCCCACTTCTCACAAAGTTCAAATTTTTTAGATTCGATTCTTTCATTTATCTAATTATTTGATGACCCTCTTCGCCCCCATTTGACCCGCAGCATTCTCCTCCTACATATCTATTTGCCATAACATTTTTCACGTAGGGCAATTGGGTCAATACAAAATTAAACTAATTTAAAAAAATGCCAATATGAACCTATTGGATAATCAATTACGTGAGAACGTCGCTTTACCAGTTTTGAAAAATATTTCTCCCGCCACTGCTGCTGACTTTATCCGCCATCCGGCGGCGTTCCCCCTACTGACTTATTTTCTCTTCAATTCGCAAATAGTTATCAGTTAGTTATTAATTATGGAAAATAACTATTTTCCTTAATTAATGGAAATTAATGTCATTGAAGGTACTAAAATTCATTAATAATTCATAGATTAACATTCATAATGGTTTCAGGTATCATTTACCTTTTTTTACACCAAAACAAGACAGCCCCAATTAGCCACCTAACAGCCACCTAATTAGGAAACATGCGCTGATTTTTTATAATTTTTCCAAAAATGAATTTCGGGGAAAATACATGAGTATGCGGTCTCTTCGGGCAATTGAAGACATCCTAATTAGGTGGCTGTTAGGTGGCTACTTGCTCCCTAGGGTATACATAACGTATACTTTCGGGACTTGAAAGTAACTAGATTGTACATCCCTAATGAGGGCCATGATGCAGCTTCAATAGGAATTAGGAATGAAGATTCAAATGAATATAAATATGATGAAATCCACCAATACCTATCAACTCGATATGTATGTCTTCCTGAAGCAATGTGGAGAATGTATGAATACGAAATGCATGAACAAACACATATCAGTATTGGATTAGCTGTCCACTTGGAAAACCAGCAGAATATTTATTTCAAACTAGGATTAGAAGAAAAAGCTGTGTAAGAATATATTCACACAACACTAACAGCATGGTTTGAATTAAACAGGGATGAACCAAAAATTTCATTCCCTGTCCGTGCAATAATTTGACAATGTTATATTAATTCCTCAACAAATATATGTAAAACCCTTCTAGAATATGAACAAAATTACAGATGTTCTCTGAATGGGAATCCATGAGTGACGATGCTTTGAAAAATAATTTATGAGAACTCCNTAATTTGACAATGTTATATTAATTCCTCAACAAATATATGTAAAACCCTTCTAGAATATGAACAAAATTACAGATGTTCTCTGAATGGGAATCCATGAGTGACGATGCTTTGAAAAATAATTTATGAGAACTCCGTAAATAAGCAATAAAAATCCAACTGAGGTAAAAATAGCACTGTGAATGATGAAGAACAAAATCCGGTAATTCGTTCAAGAGACATGGAGCATAGGAGGTTTGTTTGAATATTAAAATAAATGAAAATTCAGTAGCGAAGCGGTAAGCTCGGTCAAGTGGATTTTGACTACTGATGAATTTTTGACGAATATCTCGGAATCTAAAAGAAATGGAAAAAAATTTGTTATGACGCTGTTTGAAACGTAACTCAACCTCTCCAAGACCAAGGTCGATCAACTCGGCCAATTACGAAAATCATCGGCCTTTTCCGGGTCAACGCTCAGGTCTAGTAGAGTCACCGTAAATCAACGCGAGTCAGTACATCACGGTCTGTCGTATAGCACGTTTTGAATGGAATTCAATTCTGTAGAGTTTAGACCACAGTACATTAGCGTCTATTAACTCGGCGATAGAAATTCAGTAAAAGAAAATCACGTTATTTATTGACCATTCAACGAGTGACTCACAGTGCTAAAACTATAGACAATTAATTTAATTCAGTACGATCAACAAGTGACAAGGTGTTTTTGTAAATTTGACAAAGCGTGGTTCGAACTCGAGAATAAATGCACGTGGATATTAGTTCAAGACTCTCAACCATTATTTCACACCGAAGATCCTCTAACCTCCCAATCCACCCTAAATCTAGTTCCTCACCGAACAGACGCTTTTTGTATTGCGAACTGAAAGTTATAAAAAGGGTCATGAGAAGAATTTCGTTATCTCTCTTAGATTCCGAGATATTCATTAAAAACTAACTAAAAGTCAAAATCGATTTAACCCGGTTTACCTCTTTGCTACTGAATGTCCGCGATTACAAATCGAGATACGCGGTAGCGTATCGGCCAAGTCGCGCCTGCTAACCTCACAACAAAATGACGAAAGCTACCGGGTATCTATAGAAGACACAACTTTCCCTTCCACTACCCTCAACCAATTTTTCATCAATTAATAAAAAATGCCACTATTTAAATGAAAATTGTCCTTAGTTACCCTATATAAATCACCAACCCGCTTTCCACTGATGTAATTATTAATTTAATTCGATCAAGATTTACCAAGATATGCACATAGCAACGAACTAGCATGCACATTTTTGGCGTTTCCATTATCTTTCAAACGAAAACAGTCAGACTTGAGCCATTAAGCCACTCGCGTGGTAATAGTACATTATATCATCAGGTGATAAAAATATTATCTGGCGAATATGACTTTATAATCCGAGCCGAAGGCGAGGTTTATAATCATATTCGTCAGATAATACTTTTATCGCCGTGTGACATACAATATTTTTCGCCACGGCGAGCGGAAAGGACACATTTTCCTCCCACTTCGCGGGAGGAAAATTTGTCTTTCCGCCTACGCCGTGACGAAACATAACGTTTTCACCACGGGAGATAAAATAAAGGATCCTTACCCACGTGCTTACCACCCTCGCCTTCGCCTCGGGTGGTAATTCTGCACGTGGGCACGACTCCTTTATTTTCCCTTTCTTGGTGGGAAATATACTATTTCGTCGCTGGGCCCGAAAACCGCGATCTAACCGAGCGAAGTGAGGTTAGAATCGTTGTTTTTTCGGCCCTAGTGACGAAAAACAAATTATTAGCATTGTGAAATTCATCGTACTAAGAATTCCACTCCCGGTCTGTGCAATACTTTGATAATTATATTAATTCCTTAACAAATAGATGTAAATATCCTTGTAGAATATGACAAAAATTACAGATGCACAGAGAAAAAGTGGTTTAGGTTTAGAAAAAAGTTTCTAAATTTTAGAAACCTGAAGTTTAGAAACCACGGTTTCAAAAATTTAGAAACTTTCTTCCAACTTTTAGAAGAAAATCGTATAAAATTAATTATTAGAATTGGGATTAATTTTAAACCAAAATATAAGGTAGCGGAGGCAGTTTCTGATCAGTTAAGCTCGGCGGGCATCAGATTAAGGTGAAAAATGAGAAAACAGCAAATAAAAACGGAGTGAAACTTCTTTTAAAGTGTAAAACAGACATTTAACATCAATTAAAAATCCACTTTTGAGCTACAAATATCAAATAATTAATAAAAAATTAACATTAAGAAAAAATTCCGCCTTGGCGGTAGTTTGAGATCACGATTTAGTCGCATGAGGTAGTTTTTGATCACGAGTGGAGGCAGTTTCTGATCATGGGGATCAGGAGAATAATGACTGAATTTCCTACTTGTTTCATCTCTAACTGATCATTAAATTATTTTTTTTATTAGTAATAAATAATCAGAGATAGTTTTTATTCTCTGCGGTCAGCAAAAACCAAATTCAAGGGTAATAAATAATAAAAATGTGGAAATTTTTGAAAATTCCTCATAACAAACGATACTATTTTCATCGTTACAACAACGATAATTACCACCATAAGGGAAAGATAAGGTGAATATTTACATTGACAGATTATTAAACTGAAATTTTCTTAAAAAACTGTCAGTTGGCCTCAATTAATCCGAGCTGACAACTCATGAATCCTCCGATCAACAAATACCGACAGGTTAGAATTCAGGCGACAGTTATTGATCACCACAGTAATTATTGAAAATAATTTTTTTATCTATTTTTTATTATTCTGAGTTGTTCTCCTATGATTTAACTTGAGATTTATATCATATTTATGATCATTCGGTACTTACATGGTAAAATTTGAGTGCTGAAGCTTCAGGTACACACTTAACTCATTCCACAAGCAAACGGCGAAAATGGCCGTTTCCCGCGTTCGCGCGCTTTTACCATTTATTTTTGACAGTTTACAGTGGTACCACTGCCACAATTGAGATCACTAGCGAAAGCAGGGTATTCTTTGCACTGTTGGTTTTACCTTCTTGATCAATTCAACTCAAACTTCGCACGTAATAAATAAATAGCCGAGTGATCAAGTACTACCTACTGATCAGAAACTGCCTGCGCTACCTTACTTGATTTTATAAAAAAAAATGTTTTCTAAAATCTAGAAAATTTTTTGAACTTTTGAGCGGGAATTTTGCAAAACGGGGAGTTGTGATATCCGGGGGGGGG
>NW_021681234.1:0-6548 GCF_001412515.2 Diachasma alloeum | reverse complement strand
GGGGGGGGGGGGGGGTTATAAAGTGCGGGGTTTTGCAAAGAGGGGTGTTTTATGAAAGGGAGGGTTATCGTTGAGGTTATCCAAAAATATCTCCGAAACTTAGGGAGATAACGAATTTTTATTCAAAAATTAGGGGGGGAAGGGTGAGGCAAGCTGTACTGAATTCTCGATGTATAACACACGCCCTCCCCCCTAATATTTTAATAAAAAATTTTCCCAATTTTGCAGTAAATGATGACGTAAGGAAAAATTGTCAAATGGAAAAATTGTCAAATGAGAATGCGAAGGGGGCGCCATCTGATAGTGACGCCACGGGGTATGGTTTTTCGGGTAAAGAAGAGTTTTCAAGTTGGAATTGTATAGATAAATCCAAAATAATATTTAGTTTAAGATAATCAATTAGGGAGATATCTCAAGCACATTGAATTATACGATATCATTGGGGCAAAATGGGTTTTTCTAGTACTCATACGATTTAATTGGGGCAAAATGGTTTTTTTGTGAACTCATACGGTTTCTTAGGGGCTAAATGGATATTTTCTGACCTCATACAATTTCATGAGGGCAAAATGGGTATTCTGTGAACTTTTACGATTTCATTGGGGCGAAATGGGTATTCTGTTAACTTTTACGATTTCATTGGGGCAAAATAGGTATTTACTGACCTCTTACGATTTCATTGGGGCAAAATGGGTTTTTCGTGAACTCATACGATTTCATGGGGGTAAAATGGATTGCGTATAGAATTTATATAGGATTTTCGCGTATGATATTTGGATATTTTGATACGGATATTTTGAATACAAATTATTTCTATACGATTTCTATAGGTTTGATCCTATACGACACAGTGCCTCATGTATATAAACAGTTCATATGGAGATGCACCATTTCTCTACGTTTTTCTCTAGACCGTTTACATATCTTTCGTACGAAAACAAAAAATTACGTCAAAATTTATGTATAGAAATAAATCGTCTAGAAAATATTCCTATACAAATATCCGATCATCATGTACGTAAATCGTATAGGGTTTTATACGCAATCCAGAAAGAAAATTTTTATAAGATTAATAAGTTATTTTTTCAAAAATCTTCCAAAATGTTCAGAAGTTCTCCGTAAAAAGTTTTGAAGAAATCGTATTCGAAAGATAGGTTGAGATGTCTGAAAATCATCTGAAAAGTTGAAATTTGCAATTCCCTCAGGAAATGTTATACAACCTTTTGCCTGTAATTTGTGAAGCATTTACAAAATATGTGCAAATGGTTCCAATAAACGTACCTCTAAATTATGCTGAAATAGCTCAAAATAAATTAAAACGTAAATATTTGCTATTCCCTCCGGTATTTTTTATACGAGGTATTAGTTCCTATTTGTAGGAAATAAAAAAAATGATTCCACGGAAAAGCGTGGAAATATGGAGGAACATCTCCGTAGAACCGCCAAAATAACGACACCATTCCCTGGCGGTCCTGTAATGCCGTACGTTTTTCTATTAAAATTATTCATATAATAACAACAGAATATAATAGTAACAGAATATAATAATTTCGATAATAATTGTCGACTTGGAAAAGAATGAATAATTAATACACCGAAGCATTGTGACCTAGACGAAAATTACGAAAAAGATTAATAATGATATTATTAAAAGAAAAGTATAAAAGACTTACCTGTCTGGTAGGATAGGTCCCCTAAATCCGTTATTTCTTCAATGAATCACAGTTGCAACGGATCAGTATACAGTACAGGGATGAAGTTATCACATCTCTACACGGTGTAGTTTTGAAGATAGCCGTGGTCCAAATCGGGATGATATACATGTGATATCTAATTTATGTATGTAGTGATGGGTTTTATTAAGTTTTATTAACTTTTATTAAGTTCACAGGATACCCATCTTGTCGCTATGGAATCGTAGAAGTACACGAAACACCCATTCTACCGCTATGTAATCGTATGATTTCACGAAAAACCCGCTTGAAATCGTGGGAGCCCCCATGAAATCGTATAAGGTCAGAAAATGCCCATTTAGCCCCTAAGAAATCGTGAAAGTTCACAGAATACCCATTTTGCCCCAACGAAATCGTATACGGTCAGTAAATACCCATTTTACCCCCATGAAATTGTAGGAGTACACGAAAAACCCATTTTGCCCCCACGGAATCGTAGGAGTTCAGAAAAGACCCATTTTACCCCGAAGAAATCGAATGAGGTCAGAAAATATCCATTTTGCCCCTATGATATCGTATAACTCAATGTGCTTGAGATATCTCCCTAATTGATTATCTTAAACTAAATATTATTTTGAATTTATCTATGCAATTCTAACTTGAAAACTCTTCTTTATCCCAAAAACCATACTCCGTGGCGTCACTACCGGATGGCGCCCCTTTCGCATTCTCATTTGACAATTTTTCCTTACGTCTTTTTTAGACCTCATTGTCTAAAAAAGACAATGATTGATTTCTGACCTCATTCGATTTCTTCGGGGTAAAATGGGTCTTTTCTGAACTCCTACGATCCCGTGGGGGTAAAATGGGTTTTTCGTGTACTCCTACGATTTCATGGGGGTAAAATGGGTATTCTGTGAACTTTCACGATTTCATTGGGGTAAAATGGGTATTTCGTGAACTCATACGATTTCATGGGGGCAAAATGGTTTTTTCGTGAACTCATACGATTTCTTAGGGGGTAAATAGGTATTTTCTGACTTTATACGATTTCTTAGGGATGAAATGGGTCTTTTCTGTACTCCTACAATTTCATGGGGGCTCTCACGATTTCAAGTGGGTTTTTCGTGAAGTCATACGATTTCATAGTGGTAGAATGGGTGTTTCGTGTACTTCTACGATTCCGTAGCGACAAGATGGGTATCCTGTGAACTTAATAAAAGTTAATAAAACTTAATAAAACTCATGACTACATACATAAATTAGATATCACATGTATATCATCCTGATTTGGATCACGGCTATCTTCAAAACTACACCGTGTAGAGATGTGATAACTTCATCCCTGTACTGTATACTGATCCATTGCAAATGTGATTCATTGAGGAAATAACGGATTTAGGGGACATATCCTACCAGACAGGTAAGTCTTATACTTTTCTTTTAATAATATCATTATTAATCTTTTTCGTAATTTTCGTCTAGGTCACAATGCCTCTGTGTATTAATTATTCATTCCTTTCCAAGTCGACAATTATTTTCGAAATTATTATATTCTGTTATTATTATATCCTGTTGTTATTATATGAATAATTTTAATAGAAAAACGTACGGCATTACAGGACCGCCAGGGAATGGTGTCGTTATTTTGGTGGTTCTACGGAGATGTTCCTCCATATTTCCACAGTTTTCCGTGGAATCATTTTTTTTTATTTCCTGCAAATAGGAACTAATACCTCGTATAAAAAATACCGGAGGGAATAGCAAATATTTACGTTTTAATTTATTCTCAGCTATTTCAGCATAACTTAGAGGTACGTTTATTGGAACCATTTGCACATATTTTGTAAATGCTTCACAAATTACAGGCAAAAGGTTGTATAATATTTCTTGAGGGAATTTCAAATTTCAACTTTTCAGATGATTTTCAGCCATCTCAACCTATCTTTCGAATACAATTTCTTCAATACTTTTTACGGAGAACTTCTGAACATTTTGGAGGATTTTTGAAAAAATAACTTATTAATCTTATAAAAATTTTCTTTCTGGATTACGTATAAAACCCTATAGAATTTACGTACATGATGATCGGATATTTGTATAGGAATATTTTCTAGACGATTTATTTCTATACATAAATTTTGACATAATTTTTTGTTTTCGTACGAAAGATATGTAAACGCTCTAGAGAAAAACGTAGAGAAATGGTGCATCCCCAGATGAACTGTTTATATACATGAGGCACTGTGTCGTATAGGATCAAACCTATAGAAATCGTATAGGAATACTTTGTATTCAAAATATCCGTATCAAAATATCCGAATATTATAAGCGAAAATCCTATATAAATTCTATACGCAATCCATTTTACCCCCATGAAATCGTAAGAGGTCAGTAAATACCTATTTTACCCCAATGAAATCGTAAAAGTTAACAGAATACCCATTTTGCCCCAATGAAATCGTAAAAGTTCACAGAATACCCATTTTGCCCCCATGAAATTGTATGAGGTCAGAATACCCATTTAGCCCCTAAGAAACCGTATGAGTTCACAAAAAAACCATTTTGCCCCAATGAAATCGTATGTGGTCAGTAAATACCCATTTTACCCCAATGAAATCGTAGGAGTCAACGAAAAATCCATTTTGCCCCCATGTAATCGTAGGAGTATAGAAAAGACCCATTTTACCTCTAAGAAATTGAATGAGCTCAGAAAATATCCATTTTGCCTCTATGATATCGTATAATTCAATGTGCTTGATATCTCCCTAATTGATTATCTTAAACTAAATATTATTTTGAATTTATCTATACAATTCTAACTTGAAAACTCTTCTTTACCCCAAAAACCATACTCCGTGGCGTCACTACTGGATGGCGCCCCCTTCGCATTCTCATTTGACAATTTTTCCTTACGTCCTAAAAAATCGCTATCTTCCTTAGTTTTGGAGATATTTTCGAAAAACTCACCGACTCAATTTTTTTGGTTGTGAATTCTCAGCCCACACCGTCTCCCCTTCCCTGCCCCCTAATTTTCGTGAGAATTCGCTACCTCCCATAGTTTCTGAGATATTTTTGACAAACTTAAGGACTCAATTTCTTTGGTTATGAATTCTCAATTGACTACCTCCCCCGCTCCCTCTCCTTGCAAAATCCTCCCTCCTCACATCTGAAATTCCCGATATTTGGGCTTCCCTCCCTATGTATGGGGCGCTTACGCCCTTTGAATATCTCGGCCACAATTTGCTAGTTCAATTTGAAAATTTTCTGAAATTAAGAAAAATTCAGCATTGGTTTTAGACAATATCGGTTCTCAAAAACAATCCCCAAATTGGTTAACTTTTATGATCCCACCAAGGATAAAGTTCAAAAACAGTGGTTTTTAAAATCTAAAAACTAGTTTCTGAAGCTAATCCACTTTTTTTCTCTGTGTTTTCTGAATGGGAATCCATGAGTGACGATGGTTTGAAAAATAAGTTATGAGAGAACTATGTAAATTTCGGTGACTTATTCAAGAGATATGGAGCGTGGGAAGTTTATGAGAATACAAAAAAAATGTGAATTCAGTAGTGAAGCGGTAATCCGCGTTAAGTCGATTTTGACTACTGGTCAGTTTTTGACAAATATCTCAGAATCTAAAAGAGGTAGAAAAATTTTTGTCAAGACCTTTTTTGTAGAGCCCATTGAGGGTTATAAATAAGGTCGTGAGAAAAAAATTTCCATCTCTCTTAGATTCCGATATATTCATCAAAAACTGGCCAAAAGTCAAAGTCGATTTAACGCGGTTCACCACTTCGCTATTGAATATACTCGATATCTTCAAAGGTAAACAAGAGAGTGTATACATGTCGATGATTTAACCGTTGCCAAAAAGCAATGCCGAAGGAACTCCAAGGATATTTATATTTTGTTCTTGAAGCAAAGTAAATCCCAATAATATTGCATATTATCTGGAGTCCTTCCTTGTGACGTGAGTCACTCGGTTTGGAAAAATGATTGAAATCCCCCAAAAACAAAACAAAATTTTTTTTGTCATTTCGGCCGTGAAGCAGAGATTCACGGACGCGGAGCGGAGCGTCCGTCATGACAAAAAATACTGTTCGTCATACGGCCAAAAAAAATCGTTTCTAACTCATATGATTGCAGCCTCCGCCTCCGGCTCGGGCTGCAAACTCATATTCGCCAGAAAAGTTTTTTTCGGCCTAGTGACGAAATATACAATTTTTTAAAAACCAGCCAAGTGCGCTTTTGTAAGCATTGTATTTTTTCAAAAAAAAATTGTATTGTTTCTCAGCAAAAAAAAATTTCAAAAAAAATTTTGTTTCTCTGAAAAAAAATTGAAAAAATGCCGAGTAACCATTTTAATGCGTTGTTGTGGAAAAATGCCCGAGTACTTATTTATGGATAATTGTTTCTGGGAAATTGAAAAAAGTGCAGAAATAAGGAAGAGCGCCAAGTTCATGAAGTAGAACTTGTGATTTTGAAAAACCACAGAACTTTTCATAACATCTGGAAACAATTTCAGCTTTTTTCTACAGTCGGCTTGTACTGTTGCAAATTTTATAAGTTTGAACACGGAGAAAATAAAATAGTAAATATTACGATGTCAGAATCTGGACATAGTAAGCACTACCATGGACATGATAATGGCTACCATGGACATGGTAATGGCTACCATGGAACATCGTAATGGTTACTATGGGGCATGGTAAGTTCCTCAATGGTAAAAGGTACTATGGACATAGTTATAATTACTATGTTACACAATAACATTTACTATTTTACATAGTAAGCTCTACTATGTTACATAGTAAACTTTACTATGGTAACATAGTAAATGTTACTATGTTAACCTAGTAAATGTTACTATGTTAA
>NW_021681233.1:111118-112315 GCF_001412515.2 Diachasma alloeum | reverse complement strand
ATCATTTTTTTCAGTCCTCAGTGAAGTGCGGCCGTGACAAGATCTCAACAATCGTCAAACATTTGGATTATTATGTGTGTGTGTGTGTGTGATAGAGTGGCTATTTTTTCTACCGTGTGTGTAATCATGCGTGTGACGGGGAAAAACTTTGTACCCCCCACTACCACCGTCACCCCCCAGGACGAGCCGACACCATCCACCAGCGGGTATATCGCAAAATCATCGCGTCCCGCCACACCCTCCTCGGACACGTCGTCATCGTGTTCCGTCACTGATGACCATGATTGGTCCACCCTGATCAGGGGATTCAACAGGGACCCCATCGCCATCGAGGCAGACCCGGACCCGTACGAGTTTCGGGACGGATATGACGGACTGGACCCCCGATTCCCGGACCGCCGGTGGACTCTCAGGGTAGAACAACCTCTCATTCTCTCAGCTGAGCATCTGGAGAACGATACTCGGCACCGGGGTCCCAGTGGATCACCCCAGCTTGGATGGTGGCAGAGGGATGGACCATTCCCGATGCNGAAATCATCGCGTCCCGCCACACCGTCCTCGGACACGTCGTCATCGTGTTCCGTCACTGATGACCATGATTGGTCCACCCTGATCAGGGGATTCAACAGGGACCCCATCGCCATCGAGGCAGACCCGGACCCGTACGAGTTTCGGGACGGATATGACGGACTGGACCCCCGATTCCCGGACCGCCGGTGGACTCTCAGGGTAGAACAACCTCTCATTCTCTCAGCTGAGCATCTGGAGAACGATACTCGGCACCGGGGTCCCAGTGGATCACCCCAGCTGGTATGGTGGCAGAGGGATGGACCATTCTCGATGCTTGTTCAACCAGCCGATTACACCCAGGATCGCCTGGTTAGCTGGTTGGAAGAGGAGCGTCGCGAGCGCGACGATTGGGACGCCGAGGACGAGGAGTTGGCCCAGGTGTCACTGTTCGGGGAGTCCGATGAGGACAGGGAGTGGTAGTGTTTCTCTTCAGTCCCTATAGACCCACAGACTAGTGGTTTAGTGACAGTTATATTTAATGCATAAGGTGAACAATGACGATTTTTGGATTTTTCGGAGCCCTGTGAGGAGAGTGCAGTGACAGGTAAAGTATTCTTTTAATATGTTTACGGTTTTCGCGGATTTTATCGGAGCACCGGTATGCTCTTTCAGTTCGAAAAATTTTGT
>NW_021681233.1:105172-109960 GCF_001412515.2 Diachasma alloeum | reverse complement strand
GGGGGGGGGGGGTAAAATTTTTGACCCCCAAATTTCAATTTCGTGGCCGAGGGACCAGCGGTTCTCCCGGAACCGCTCGGGGTTGGGATACGCGCCCGGGTGACGCACCCGCAGCCACGCTGTACCCCACCGCTCACACACGTCGGAGCCGTGCTACTCTGACAGGTGTGGTGGTGGGGCCATATCGACTTTAGGTGGGGGGCGCCAAAGTAGTTCCCATACTACTGAGGATGTTCGACACCCTTTTAGCCAAAATTGACGTTGTTTTCATTTTTCTGGCAAATTATCGATGAGAGTGACGTGAAAAAATATAACGATTTTGTGGTTTGTCATTCTTACATGGCTCACGAAGTTGCGTAGTGGTGCGATAATTTTCATGCGTTGTTTCTACAGTTTTGTGATTCTTTTTAAGAGTTTAGAGAAAACGCAGGAAAATGTTCGCACCACCTTAAAATTTCGTCAGTCATTAAATAATGACAAAACGCAAAAACGTCATATTTTTTCACGTCAATTCCATCATAAGTTTGCCAGAAAAATTAAAAAATTGTGAATTTTGGCAGAAAGAGTGTAGAACATCCTTAAGGACAATCTTCAAAGCCCTTGTACTGTGTGAAAACCTCGAGAATATGTTTTTGATGGTGAGGATCCTGTGCGAGGATTTGTCAATTACATCACATCGATGGGTAAGACGTACAAAAAAGGAGTATGTAATGCTCACAATGCGAAAGGTTATGATTTGCAATTTGTTTTGAAATCTGCATGAGCCACTCCACTCACTCTTGCGTGAATCACTCTGAATAGAAAAGATTCTGCGTGAATCACTCACATCTATTGAAATATTGTATGAACCACTCTATTCATTTTTGCGTGAATCACTCGCAACAAAAATATTCTGCGTAAAGCACTCTAATCACTCTTGCATGAATCACTCTGAATAAAAAATATTCTGCGTGAATCGCGCCCATTTATATAAATATTGCCCCTCTCCCCCTTGACAGCACTATCTGACTGGGTTATGAACTCCTACGTTCCGTGGCATCCGTTTGCGCGAATGCTGCGGGTTGTGCGTGAATCACTCTGAATGGAAAATATTCTGCGAGCATCAGGCAAAATAGAGAACATTCTGTGTGAATCCCTTCCCTTTATATACGTACTGCGTGAATAACTTCACTCACCCTTACGTGAATCGCTAGGGTCATCTGTATGACGAACGTTACTTCATTCCCCCTCCCCCCTCACAGCACTATCTGACTGGGTTCTGAACTCCTACGTTCCGTTGCATCCATTTGCGCGAATGGCGCGGGTTTTGCGTGAATCACTCCAAGCAAAAAATATTGTACCTGAACCACTCCAGAAATATTCTGCATGACTCACTCACCTCCATGCAAATGCTGTATGAACCACTCCGCAGTAATTCACTCTTGCGTGAATCACTCCGAATAGAAAATATTCTGTATAAACCACTCCACTCACTCTTGCGTGAATCATTCAAACTACATTACTTGGTTCCCTGCGGTCTCACTCACTGCACTATCTACATGCAATGCCCAATGAACTACTCCGTGCCTGCGTGAATCACTCAGAAAACCCCATGGGGTGTACGGAGTGTAGCGGAGGGATTCACGCAGGAGAGTGAAGAGCCATTACCAAAAATAAAATGAAGAGAAAAATTTTCAGATTATTAATCGTAAATATTTAAAGTTGACGTGAAGAATTAGAAATAATGAATTTTAAATTTTGTCGAATTGATTATTCCGCTGAATTATTTTGATTATACGTGAGATTACCTGGATTTTTATCAGTGTATGTTGTAGCATGATAAAAAATCATGTACTGTTCCTTGCCTGAACTGACCGCGGATCATGGGGGGAAAATTAGTATTTTTACCCCAGCGAGGAGTCGGATCACCCAGGGCCACAATTGTCATTTTTATTTCTTTTATTTACCCTTTCTTTTATTATTCTCTCAAACTCTGTCGATCGCGCTCACCGTGGGTTACGTGAGCTTCGGGACGAGAGTAACAAAATCTAAGGTTGGTTATCCGGAGCAAAAACCACATTAATTAGCCCTTGAAAAATGAAAACAAATAATTTTTGCAAAAGAAAATGAATAATTTCAACAAAAAACAAAAACAAAAAATTAATTTTTGCAAACAAAAAAAAAATTTTTTTGTACGCACACAAAAAAAAGTTGATTGAGAAAAAATTAATTTTTGCACAAATAATCTTTGCAAAAAAAAAGAAAAAGAAAAATTTTGAAAATAATTTTTGCAAAAAGCAAAAAAAAAATATAATTTCTGCAAAAGGAAAAAAAAATAATAAGAAAAACATGATAATTTAAAAAAAAATAAGTTTTGCAAAAACAAAAAAAAATTTTGCAAATAGGAAAAAAGAAAAAAAAAATTCAAGAGGAACTTAGAAGAAAAACAAAATCTGCAGGAACTAACTTCTTACATGAAAGAAGCATATGGGCAGTATTCCATCTGGCGGGACTAATATGACCAGAGGTCAATGACTCCGCGTGAATACCCGTGAAGCCCGAGAGTGCATGAGCACTCGAACAGCTGATACGGCGCGATCTATACTCCCCAGTATTCTCACCAGTCCCACTGAACGCGTGAAGCGAGAGCGCCCCGTAGAAATTGTGCGAGAGAGACTTCCGATACCGAGCGTTCAGTGTTTGCTCGATTCTCCGCACGACATTCCAGCGCGAAGTAAACAAACCCGAAAATAGAGGCAAAATAAAACGGGTCGATACACCCGAATACAAGACGAGTGTTAATTCGAGGCCAACGAATTTTAATCCCCAAATAATTTAATTCAATGCGAATAACTCGCCCGATGAAACTAAATCACGAGAAATTTCAGTTTGAATAACGCGTGAATTTAATATAATTCATTTTCCGAAATAAAATTTCAGATAAAGTAAAACCAAATAATTTTCAATTATTGAAAGAAACAAAAAAAATGAATCAATTTTTTTTTCCACGGATTTGACCGAAGGCCCCACGTTGGGCGCCAAAAAGATGTGAGGTAAATTTTCCAAGCGCGTCTGCGGGATTCAGACGCGTGGTTCTCCACGAACTTTCAGCGACCCTTTGGACTCTCTCAATCCGGAATGGGAACGACGGGGATAAGCCAGAGGAGACAAAATGCCAAAAGGGCGCCAGTCCTTTTAAGGGATCATTCTGGTTTAAAATTTTTCAAAAATCGATTTTTTTTTTTTTCATTTTCGGAAAGGATACACATTTAAAAGTATTGTGTAAAATTTTTAGAATATTTGGAGATGTCTAACTATGACTAACTCGGACATTTTCTTGACCGCGGGACGCAACTGACCTGCAGCCCTCTTACTACCTGTGCGCGCTCGGCCGACCCGTCTCTTGTCTAATCCGCTTTCTGTTTCCATTCATTCAAACAGCTGCTCAGTTCGGTTTTCGTTAGATTTTTGAGAAGCGGCATCAGTTTTCTCTCCGAGGTTGAACAAGCAACATCAGTACGCACACTATTTTTCATTATGGACCAAAAATCTACAAAATACGGAAAATCCCGTCCTGGTAGACCAGGTAAAAAACGCAAGTTTCAAGGAAACCAGCACAGTGATGAACGCGGAAGTCGTGAAACAAGTAAGTCGGCTGAAAAATTAAAAAAATCGAAAGATGCGACTTTCGATGTACATGTTCACCAAACATCCGGTTACAGTATTATCAATTTTTTTTCGGTGTTTTTGATGATCTCAAATTACATAAAATGTAAAGACTGCGACGGAGAAGTTTCGTTCACTAAATATGGACAACGTGGGTTAGGTTTTAAACTGTGTTTGAATTGTGCTTGTGGTGAAAAATATATTGACTCGTGTCCGATGATTGGAACTGGTTATGAAGTGAATCGTCGACTAGTGTTTGTGATGCGTTTACTCGGAATAGGTGTCCATGGTATTGAAATGTTTTGTAGTCTCATGGATCTAGGTAAAGGCTTGAGTATTTCTGCTTATTACGGAATCGTTGATAGCATAAACATTGCTGTCGATGCTGTTTTTGATTCAGTGTCACACAAAGCCGTCGCTGAAGAAAAAGCTGAAAATAAAAAAAGAGGAGATCCAGAAGATATTTTGACTGTTTCCGGAGATGGTTCTTGGTCAAAAAGAGGCTTTTCTTCTCTCATTGGCATTGTTTCGCTAATTTTCAAGCACACTGGAAAAATTGTTGACGTTGCTGTACGATCAAGCTACTGCAAAGCATGCGAGTGGTGGAAAGGAAAAGAAAATGAAGTGGACTATCTGGCCTGGTATACAGAACATCAAAACGACTGCAGTGCAAATCACGACGGTAGTGCTGGAAAAATGGAAGTTGACGGCATTGTCGAGATGTTTCTCCGATCATTAGAAAAATTTGCAGTGAAATATGGATTTTACATCGGTGACGGAGATTCAAAAACCTTCAAAATGCTGCTTGATGTATTTCCGTACGGTGAGGAATTTATTGTAAAAAAATTAGAGTGTGTTTTACACGTCGCGAAAAGAATTTTTAAGCGTGCTAATGAAGCAAGAAAAGCTCTTGTTNAGGCATTGCAGATTAAGTGAAGGTAAGATTTTTTCATGATTTTTCACTAAAAAAATCTTTAAACGCGTTTTTCTCAAAACTACATTTTTCCGGTCGGCGGCGGTGATTTCTCCGTAACCACTGAACGGATTCTCTTGAAATTTTAACCACATATTCTCCACATAAATAGCTCTCCAGTAAAGCAGAATTATATTAAAATTTTAATTTTTACTATTTTTTTTTCACGC
>NW_021681233.1:82283-105162 GCF_001412515.2 Diachasma alloeum | reverse complement strand
CGCCAAAGGACAAGGTCATGCTGTTGAGACGCGTTCCACGATTAGCTCAGATAACCGCGGAGGTGTGTGGGAACAGGCTGCAATGAGCGTAACTCAACAATATGCAAATTTTTATAAACCAAAAATAATTATATTTTTCATCAATGAATTACGGTAAGGACCTTTTACTCGTCCCTACGATAGTCAACGTAGAATTTAATGTACAAGTGCGGGAGAAAACTCCCGCGAGCAAAGACGCTACACAAACCACATTATATAACAAGGAAAGCAATATGGAATCGGTAACTAATTGAAGCAGGCACGCATCAATACTTAACCTTAGGTGAAGTTAACAAACCCAAAAAAAATGTAACTAACTTATTTATAACAACTAAATAAAAGAAATAATAATAATTTTAAAGATGCGTGGGGGACGCTAGGACGCGAGGATCACCCGTACGCGACGACGACGTGAGAGCCACGACACGAAAAGTTATTGGGGAAGATCGACATATTAAATGAGTTAGGACCAGTTTTTCCCCACCCACAAAAGAAAATTAGCGATAGTAATCAAGTAGTAATAATCATAATAAAAATTAACTCATGAGGTAACTGAAGGGTACAGAGTGCCGCGTCACAAGCAGACTCGGGTACATTCTCAAACGGCCCCAAAATGGGTGCCGGAGTGGATTCCCTACGAGAAGTACGCGTGCACTCACAAAAGAATTTCGACGCTCACCGTGATTCCGCGAGAAACACCAGGCAGACTCGTCTGAACCCTCAGTACGGCGACGTCGGAAAAGAAGGCCAGGAAAGTCGGGCACAATACCACAAATTCCTTTAATTTTTTTCGTTTAGGCAAATAAGCTCCAAGAGCGAAAGAAACTTAAAATGCGCAAAGCGACTTTAGCTGAACAAATCCCAGCGAAGAGTGTTCGTCGGGGCCGTACATCGCCCCGAGGAACCCCTCAATCTCTCCTGCCCCCACCCGATCACATGATGACGCGCGAAGAATCCAGATGATTCGACAATTTTGACTTTAGCATTTTTTAAATGGTTCTAATTCCCAATTCCTTAGTCCCAGAAACTGAGACTTGAGCCTCGCGGTCGGTGGATGTGATCCGCGTTGAGCGGCGCAGAAGCCAACATAATCCGATGCTCCCTCAATGTTGTAGCATCGGTTTTTTACTGGGCGGCCTTGTGCCACCGATCCATCGGTGAGGTGGTGGGGGTTCGCACGTAGAGGCTTGAGATGCCTGCTGGCGTGCGACGATCGTCTTTCGCGTCCTTCGTGGTGTGAGTCTCCTAGACTCGGTGTGTGCGTGCTCGTCGGTGTGCTGCTCCTCAGCTATAGCGCCGTCTTGTAGCCATTGCCGATGCTCCGCTCCACTCCCCTCATTACGAAGCTCACGTAACCCACGGTGAGCGCGATCGACAGAGTTAGACAGAATGATGAAAAGAAGGTAAATAAAATAAAATAAAATGACAATTGTGGCCCTGGGTGATCCGACTCCTCGCTGGCGTAAGATACTAAGTTTCCCCCCATGATCCGCGGTCAGTTCAGGCGAGGAACAGTACATGATTTTGATCATGTGACAAATTTTACTGCTTAGCTTTACTGTTTACTTGAATAAAGATGGATATGAAATGAAAGAGTTAGCAATATGTTCAACGTTTTTTTATATAACCATAAGGAAGAGTGGTAGTGGGGGTATTGAAACGGCGCTTGGGTCCAGAGTAGATATGCAGTGCCGGTTCTGGACCACCAAAACCGGAAGTGACGTCACAAAAAGGCGGGAAATTTGAATTTCGCCAAACCGGAAGTGACGTCGTGGCGTGAAATTCGAAAATCCACCACTAGAGGGCAGGTGAGGTGGGGGAGGGAGCTACGTGACTAACCGGAAGTGACGTCACAAAAACGCGGGAAATTCTAATTCCACTGATTAAATATCACCAGGGTCAGGAGTGGGGGTCAATCCATTAACCGAGCAGAATGCGGAAAATTTGAATTTTCGTAATGGGTTGCCGCTGTGGGTAGAATGGGTCGGGGTGAGGGGGTTGTAGAGGCCTGTGGTTGGGGGATATTGTCAGGCGTATTGGGCGTGACGTCGGGTCTCGATCGGCGTGCTCGTCAATGCTGAAATATGCGGGAGCCGTGCACGCGTGGCATTCGATGGGGCGTCATACTTAGTGGCAAGCGCCACCTAGCGCTATGCGAGTTGAGTTTGAGATAGGAGTGAGTCGGTAAGGTAGAGTGCTACTGGCTACAATGCGATGCCACTCGCGGGGTGCTGATCGCTTCTCTCGAATTTCTGATTCTGATTCCTGATTTCTGATTTTTTATTTCTGAATCTCACATTGTGATTTCTGAATGCTGCTGTCTGATTTCCGAATGCTGCATTCTGATTTCTGAATACCGCATCGTGATTTTTGTGTGGTACTAATTATTGATTTTCCAAGGATGAAGGCAAATTGAAAGAAATGCAGGCATATATTTTTCCATAACAATGCGTCAACATTTCTAGAATCGCGACGTAAACAGTTCCAAGATTTGTCCATGCTCAATGCAACCTTGGAACGTGTTTATCCAAATTACGCTGTTTGTACTGCGCTTAAATGTCAACACTTGGAAGATTGCGATGTAAACAGTTCCAAGAATTGTTTACACCTAATGGAATACAACCTTGGGACGCGTGTGCTGAAATTACGTAGTTTGTACTGCGCTTAAACGTCGATACTTTGCAGAATGCGATGTAAACTGTTCCAAGCATCGTTTACGACCAATGGAATGCAACCTTGGAACGTGTTTATCCGAATTGCGTAGTTTGTACTGCACTTGGATGTAAATATTTCCAAGGTCGCGACGTAAATAGTTCCAAGAATTGTTTACGAAGAATGGAATGCAACTTTGAAGCGCTGTTGCTTAAATTACGTAGTTTGTACTGCTCTTAAACGTCGACACTTGGAAGATTGTGATGTAAACTGTTCAAGAATCATTCACGACCAATGGAATGTAACCTTGGAACGTGTTTCTCCGAATTGCTATTGGCTCACATTAAGTAGTTTGTACTGCACTTAAGGGGTAACGGAACCTATCGCACGCAGAGGTTGGAAGTCCTCTCTATCGGTATTACAGATTCCCGTGGTTTTGTGGATTTTGTACGGAAAAGTACAAAATCCCATAAAATATAAATAAATGCATATAAATAAATAATAATGGTATGGAAACATTCTACCATGCTCATAGACACTGCTGATAGCCACATGCACCAGGAATTGTCATAAAAACATATAACAGTTGGATTCGTTAAAAATCCAACGGCTATAGCAGTGACATGCAAGGAAATGGATTTCCACCGAACTTATTTCTTCATTTTTGCACTCATTATAGTGCCAAAAATCATGAAATTTGCCAATAAATAGTGCTGAGAGCCGAAAATCATGCAAATTATCATAAAAATTTATGATAGTTCGATTGTTGGAAATCCAACAACTGTCTTTGCAACATCAGCAAAGTCCAACGGCTCTGGCACTGTTGGGCAGACATATTTGTTCAATTTTCCATTTTTCCACTCATCAGAGTGAGAAAAATAAATAAAAGGAACAAATAAACAGTGACAGAAGCCATGCAGAACATTGGAAAAAATGTCACAAAGTGACAGCTGGTACATCCACGATGTCCAACAGCTCTGCCACCATTGAGCAAGCATATTTGTGTAATTTATCTTTTTTTCACTCATGAGAGTGGAAAAATATGATAGATTAAATAAATAAACGGTGGTAGGAGCCAAAAAATATATAAAGAATGTCACAAAGTGACAGTTGGTACACCAAAGATGTCCAACAGCTTTTGCCACCGTTGAGCAAGCATATTTGTTCAATTCATCATTTTTTTCCCGCATGAGAGCAAAAAAATATAATAAATGAAACAAATAAAGGGTGGCAGGAGCCAAAAAAATATATAAAGAATGTCACAAAGTGACAGTTGACTCACCAAAAATGTCCAACAGCTCTGCCACCGTTGAGCAAGCATATTTGTTCAATTTATCATTTTTTCATATATGAGAGAGAAAAAATATAATAAATTAAACAAATAAAATGTGGCAGGATCCAAAAGAAAATATAAATAAGCAGAGGTAGAAGCCTATTCTACCGAAGCTTTTTTACTGTCGCTTTTTGTGATACTACTTTCTCTCGTTTTTAATTTCTACCAATTCCATTGGTAGTATGCTTCCGAATGGATCCGTAGTTATTCCATTCCAAAATCCAATTCCACTTCTGTGATGGATCGAAGCCAGAGTTGACTCAAATTTGGAAATTTGGAATGCCACAATTTGGAATGACTCAATTAGGACCGTATAAGTTAACTCGGCATGGACCTGATGTAGTTCCCCAGATCAGGTCGGGGCTAGGATCTCCGTATAAGATCCGGACACGGGTGCCCGGTTCAGGGCCTGTCTTGACCACGCGTTACATTCATGATCAGGACCATATAATAACCAGACACCAACCTGATATGAATGATGAATTTGGCAGCGTTAATAGAAGTCTAAACCACTTCACAGTCGAAAATAGGAATCTGATCTCAAAAAAAGAGAAAAATTGAAATATCTCGAAAACTTTCAACTGAATGGTACCTATATTTTGATTTGCATCGATAGCCACCACTCAGACGAAAATTTTGAGAGCAAGCAGAATGCATTTGGTCCAGTAGTTTTTGAGATATTAAAGGAAGAATTTTCGATTATAAAGTTAAATATCTCATGAACTACTGGGCCGATTTCGCCCACCGACAATACCAGCCTTCGTTACCAACGGCGCTATAATCATACAAAGTTTGAAGTTTTTATCTCAATTATTTTTTGAGTTATCGTGGATACAAGCGATTTTTTGAAAAAAGTGAAAAAATAGAAAAAAAAAACCATTCTCCGTAGTGGATTCATTAGGTTTTGATACAAAAAGATAGGTATTATCAAAACAAAGATTTTCGGATAAAAAAAATTTTAATTGATAAAGCCGTTGATGAGATATTCGTGAAAAACCATTTTTGAGAAAATGCTATATCTCAGGAACCACTTAGTCGATCAGGCTGAAATTTTGCACATGTCTGTCTCCCATTAGGACCTATTATGAGCCAAAATTTCAGATTTTTCGTAAAGACAGTTTCAGAGTTATTGATGACTTTCTGGACAAATGCGCATGCACACACACACACGCACACACATACATACATTTGCTAAAAATATCAAATGTCGACGTTTCAGATCACCTTGAGTCATATCCAAGCAAAATTAGAGCATCGAAAAAAATAGCGATTACAAAGCTTCCATTCGGAAGCAAAAATGTCACAAAGTGAAAGTTAGCACACCAAAGATGTCCAACAGCTCTGCCATCGTTGAGCAAGCATATTTGTTCAATTTATCATTTTTTCTCGCATTAGCGCGAAAAAATATAATAAATTAAACAAATAAACGGTGGCAGGAGCCAAAAGAAACTATATCAAAATATACAGAATGTCACAAAGTGACAGTTGGCCCACCAAAGATGTCCAACAGCTCTGCCATCGTTGAGCAAGCATATTTGTTCAATTTATCATTTTTTCTCGCATTAGCGCGAAAAAATATAATAAATTAAACAAATAAACGGTGGCAGGAGCCAAAAGAAACTATATCAAAATATACAGAATGTCACAAAGTGACAGTTGGCCCACCAAAGATGTCCAACAGCTCTGCCATCGTTGAGCAAGCATATTTGTTCAATTTATCATTTTCCCGTCATGCGAGCGAAAAAATATGACAAAATAAAAGAAATAAACGGTGGCAGGAGCCAAAAGAAACTATATCAAAATATACAGAATGTCACAAAGTGACAGTTGGCCCACCAAAGATGTCCAACAGCTCTGCCATCGTTGAGCAAGCATATTTGTTCAATTTATCATTTTCCCGTCATGCGAGCGAAAAAATATGACAAAATAAAAGAAATAAACGGTGGCACGGTCCAAAAAGAAAATATAAAGAATGTCACAGAGTGACCGTTGGCATACCAAAGATGTCCAACAGTTCTGCCATCGTTGAGCAAGCATATTTGTTCAATTTATCATTTTTTTAGTCATGAGAGTGAAAAAATAAGATAACTCAAATAAATAAACGGTGGCAGGAGCCAAAAGGAAAATATAAATAATGTCACAAAGTGACAGTTGGCACACCAAAGATGTCCAACAGTTCTGCCACCACTGAGCAAGCATGGAAAGAGTGGAAAGAGTGGAAAATTACAAGATGAAAGATGAGCGAAAGATGATTAAAAAATTAAAAAACACTTTTGCCGCCTTTTGATTTTGTTTTATTAAACAAATGGGTTGTGGGGAGGGGGGGCTTGGGGAACGGCGATGGCAGCAGTGGCCATACTATTGGTGGTACCATCAAGGGCTGGATGGAGAAGGCTGGATGGCTTGGTGTTACGAACATTGGTGGCCAGTGACATCTGGATGAATAGACCTCACTCTGCTTCTCCTTGTTCCTCAGAGTCTGCAAAAAAAACGTCCATGTTAGGCTCTGATTATTGAGAAATATCAATAATATTACCTTTTCCAGGTGGGCAATCCTTTTCTTCATTGCCCAAGTCTCCCGGTGATTGATTCGGAAGTATTCCTTCCTTTCTTGGGTGCTCTTCCGTCGTTCCCTTGTCACTTGGGGAGTTGGTGTGGGCGCAATCTCTGATTGCCGAGTGATAATGTCCTTCCGTAATACCCTGGGCCTGGATGCTGAAAACAGAAGACAATCAAAATAGTGTGGAGGCAGATATTTATTGTGCATGTACTTACCAATCGAATTTATGCTTGTGGGTATCGAACACACTCCGCGTTTTTCTCTTCTTCGGTCTTGTTGTCGTGTCTTGTCGTGTCTCTTGTAGATATCTCTGGTTGCGGAGTGCTGTCCATTGGTAATCTCCTGGGCCTGGGTGCTAAAAGAGAAAGAAAATGAAAACAGTGAGGAAGAATTTTATCCCGATTATACTTATGACAGACATAAATTAAATTAAATATTTATGTTGAAATATTTGTACGTACCAACCATATTAATTTTTTCAGGTATTGAACATGCTACGCGTCCATTCTCCGCTTGGATCTTCACCACTTTCATCGTGATTTCTACATCTGCAAAAAAAATCACAACGTAGTTTATACGCTATATCACCTTTCTTTGGACATGAAAAGGGTGGCAGGATTTGATGGTCGGAATTTATGTTTTCGGAGATGGAGAATCCGAATTTCTTGGTGTTTTTGCGATCTCATTGAGCAATTGTTAGTGATAAACAATTTTACCCCAATTTTTGATAAAAAAATTATTTTTCATGTGAACCATGAAACATACAGAAAAATATTCCAAATGAATGTTGGTAGTCTTTTTCATACGAACAAAACGCTCTTTAATTTATCAAAATCGGCCTAGTGGTTCGCACGATATTCGTTAATTAGTGGGCGTTTTTAATGAACAAATGATTTTTTATGAAAACGATGAGAGATATCGGAAAATGTTTCGAAAAAAAGTTGTTCGACTTTTCAATACGAACAAAACAGCCTTTGATTTATCGGAATCGGCCCAGTGTTTCGCGTGCTATCCGCTAATTAGGGGGTGTTTTTAATAAACAAATGATTTTATATGAAAACGACAAGAGATATCGGAAAACGTTTCGAATAAGAGTTGTTGGTCTTTCCAATACAAACAATCATGAGAATTTTTTCAAGTGAAAAATGAAGTGAAAATGGATTGAGTGATTGAGAAATACCGCATGCGACGTTGGTCAGATAGAGTTCTTGTTGAGCATGCAAAGCTGCGCGTTTTCCTCGCCCGGCTTTACTCGTATAATCAGCTCCTATCAAATGATCCACTACCGGTAGACATTGAAGGACATCGAAATCGCAATGAGAAGCAACCATGTGAAGAGGGACGATTTTCTTCGTTGCTCCGGTGACCTGCCAATCGATCACGGCCTTTTTATCACAATCAAAATAATCACGGCAAAAATATCACAGCCAAATGATCACAAACAAAAATATCACAGTCCAAATGATCATAAATAATTCTTCAAGCCTCCTCGTTGTATAAAAATTGAATTCTAATTCCAACGGGTCTTTCTCCACACGTATCAATCAGATAACTCAGGAAATACTTATTATTTCCATGAAAACTCAAGTTGGTGAGCGAGATATTGATTGTTGGGTTGTTATTGTTTACTCTTATTATCCATTCCATGGAACCAAACCGTTACTCCGGAACCAACAGTTATCCAAAGTTCCTGTGATGAAAAAAAAAATTACTCATGGAAAAATATAATAAAATTCGTCATATCCCTTTATTCTACTTTGTTCAAAGGAGGGATGATGATAAAGTGCGAGGACAAATACGTCGGTGTGACAAGAGGAAATTAAAATTTTCTTTCCATCGTTCATTGCTGCGGGTATCACATGTGCCATGATTCGTACGTCAGCCTATTCAATGTCGTCAGTTTTCAAAATCTCAAGGCTTACTGGAGATAGTCTGTGGTTCGATTGACAAGCATCTTTGTTCGTAGCGCTCATTAAGAACGCCCACTAATTAGCGGATAGCGCGCGAACCACTGGAACTATTTCAATAAATCAAAAGCTGTTTTATTTGAATTGAAAAGACGAACAACTTTTATTGGAAACGTTCTCCGATATCTTTCGTCGTTTTCATGAAAAATCATTTAATCATTAAAAACACCCACTAATTAACGAATATCGTGCGAGCCACTCGGCCAATTTCGATACATTAAAAGTTGTTTTGTTTGTATTGAAAAGACAAACAACTTTTATTCGAAATATTTTCAGATATCTCTTATTGTTTTCATAAAAAATCATTTGTTCATTAAAAACACCCACTAAATAGCGGATAGCGAGCGAGCCACTACGCCGATTGCGATAAATCAGAAACTGTTTTGTTTGAATTGAAAAGACGAACAACTTTTATTCGAAATGTTTTCCGATATCTTTCGTCGTTTTCATAAAAAATCATTTAATCATTGAAAGCACCCACTAATTAACGAATATCGTGCGAGCCACTGAGCCGATTTCGATAAATTAAAAGTTGTTTTATTTGTATTGAAAAGACAAACAACTTTTATTCGAAACATTTTCAGATAGGGGAGGATGGGGCAAAACGGCCCCCCTTCAATCGTCAATATTTTCCGATTCAATAATCCGATTGGGATAAGTTAGAGCTCGTTTTGAAGAATGAAAAATTATCTTCAAAATGAAGTTGAAACTGGAAATTTTCACAATGTCATTCACAAGTTATTGGCAATTGAAGGGGGGCCGTTTTGCCCCACCCTCCCCTATCTCTTATCGTTTTCATAAAAAATCATGTGTTCATTAAAAACACCCACTAATTAGCGGATAGCGCGCGAGCCACAGCGCCTATTTCGATAAATCAAAAGCTGTTTTATTTGAATTGAAAAGACAAACAACTTTTATTCAAAACGTTTTCCGATATCTTTCGTGGTTTTCATAAAAATTCATTTAATCATTAAAAACACCCACTAATTAACGAATATCGTGCGAGCCACTGGGCCGATTTTGATAAATTAAAAGCTATTTTGTTTGTATTGAAAAGACACAAAACTTTTATTCGAAACGTTTTCCGATATCTTTCGTGGTTTTCATAAAAATTCATTTAATCATTAAAAACACCCACTAATTAACGAATATCGTGCGAGCCACTGGGCCGATTTTGATAAATTAAAAGCTATTTTGTTTGTATTGAAAAGACACAAAACTTTTATTCGAAACGTTTTCCGATATCTCTTGTCGTTTTCATAAAAAATCATTTGTTCATTAAAAACGCCCACTAATTAACCAATATCGTGCGAACCACTAGGCTGATTTCGATAAATCAAAAAGGGTTTTGTTCATATAAGAAAGACGAATACCGTTTATTTCAAACATTTTTCGGTATGTTCCATGGTTTGCATGAAAACTCTTTTTTTCATCAAAAATTGAAGTAAAATTGTTTATAACTAACAATTGCCCAATGGGATTACAAAAACACCAAGAAATTTGGATTCTGCACACCCGAAAACATAAATTCCGATCATCAAATGCTACCGTCCTTTTCATGTCCACAGAAAGGTGGTATAGCGTATAGACTAACGATGGAATAATTGCCTTCTACTTCTATAAAAACAGTATGAAACGAGTTGAGGCTTGAGAAGTATCAATAATTTTTGAAAATATTGAATTTATTGAAATATTCAATGTTCGAGTTTGTTGACAGGTATGGGCGCTACCATCTTGGTTGGATACCTGGCGAGCAGCTCGTATATTGAAACATTTTTCCAAGTTATTTCTCCTTTTCAGATCACCTCAAACGCGTTTCATCATGTTTTATAAAAAAATACAAATTTTTTTAGATTTTTGAAATTGATTTAGCCAAGATCCTCCCGTATTTTGGTTGTTTTTTTACCCCCTTGATGTCTCCAAACTGGGGAGGCTAAATACGAAGAACGTGACGGACTTACCTTCAACAGCCCTTAACTTTTTATTCCTTGGTGAACGATCCAGAATTTCCCGATGAAATTACACTTCAAATTGCACTAAAAACACACTATAAACACTCTAAAAACACACTATAAACACACTACCAATACTGGGCCCTGCGCGTATCGTAATGGCGGACCAGGGATAACTCTCTACTCTCCCTTGTGGCGGAGCTTTGCGCCCTCAGACCCTCCCCCACTCCTCCGCTTCAGTCCCATTGAAGGTAACAACATATTCTACAGATTTTGGTTCTTGCTAAATATCTCGGAATCTAAGAAAGATATCAAAATTTTCTAAGGTCATATTTTGTAGCTCTCATTTTTCTCAGCGAAAAAGGTCCTTACGAAAATTCGGCTCCTTTAATCTCCTTTTAATTCCGAGATTTTCCCCAAAAACTGATTTCCAAATCAGCACGAAATTTTAAAAACTTGAAAATTGCAACAATTCTCAAAAAATGTAATTTTTTGATGATTTCATTGGAAAGCCACGGATTGTCAATTGTTCTGTAAATATCTCGGAAACCCGTGCGTCTAGAAAAAATTCTTAGAGGGCCTTTCTTTGTAGTCCACAAAATTCTCTAGACAAAATATATCTTGACATTTAAAAAAATTTTCGAACATCATTAATTCATTGATTAGTTTCAATGAAATGGTAATCCCGACAGATCCACACAATCTTCTCTACTCGTGATCTTTATTATTCTAGTGACAATACCCTGTCCTCAATAATTCCCATGTTTTTGACAGATTGAACCATCAATGTTTACAATTTTTTTTCCGCCCCAATTTGGAACTAAATTCAAGCATCTATTTGTAGCGTACTTCCGACATCAGCCGTTTTCATAAATGAAATCTCCAGCGATAAGGCAATATTCGAGCCATTGTCATGTATAGCGAATGTGGAGAAAGTTCTCCAATTTTCGAAGTCCAGTAGGGCACGGCCAAATCAGTAGATCATCAGGCCATCACGATTTATATATACCATTGGTAAATGCGAAAATTCTCTTAGTCCAGTCCAATGCGGAATGATCAGTAGAAGATTGGCCGTACCCGAAGGGACTTAGAAAAGTATGATGAATAATTATCATTGTTCACATTAATGAATTCATTAACGAACAATCAGAATAATAATAGTTGATAATATTAAGAGACCATAATTAAACAAATTTGATAACAAAAGTGGGAGGATCATTTATATCGACAAAACAAACGGTTGTTGCTAAGAATGGCATAGCAGCCGAATGGATATGGCGCCGCATTGGTAACCCACTGGTCACAGGTCTTGCTTGAAGCAAGCAATTCTTGAAGCAAATCTTGCTTCAAGAATTCCTCTCAAAATGCATACTAAACCACCCTCAGCGTATCGACAAATGGCGAATAATCGGATCAATGGAATGTTCAGTTGAAACAAACATGTGTGTAGTTATATTACCTGGTTTGGATAGGGACAAAAATTTATAATGAAAATTATAGCTCAATGAATTCTCTACAAAATCAGTAATATCAAAAGTAATATGAGAAGTAGTATGAAAAGGATTGCGAAAGTACCTGGATCAGAAGTGCGCGAGCAGTAGGTGCTAAAAAACTGAAAAGATAAAAAAACTCTGCAATAAATAATACGATTTTCTATTTATCTTCTTTATACAATAGGACTAGCATTAAAAGCGTGCTTACGCGCCTGCGCCTCCAACTTCAGACCGGATATCACGTCATCATTATATCGATGTGTTTCAGAATCAATTCCGCCATGAATTAGAAATGTTTTATTTCAATTTTCTTTTAAAAACTTATCCCAAAGCTTCTTTTTCTTTAAAAAAATTATGTAAGAATTTTTTTTAAAGATATTTAATTAAAAATATACTATGGGATTGCACCCCCGGCTCGCTTTGCTCTCCATTCCGGGGGGCGGAGCTTTGCTAAGAGAAAAAGTTGAGAAGGCTAAAAAATCGAACGAACTCAATAATACGGCTATTATTATTATGTTTTGACGCATTTTCCCCTCTGGTGGCTACCAACCGAGACGCAAGCAGAAGACCACCAGTCCCCAACAGCAAGGCAAACAATTCCTCTGCAATTATCGAGTGGTCATCAAAGTAACCTGCGTTGTGGGCCAGATCTCGACGCAGAAACCCAAAAGGCAGGTCAAGGAGGTGTAGGCCACCCTGTGCTGCCATTCATAGAGGAGTTACAATGGCGGCTTATCTGCAAGTATATAATTATGATAACGAATGATAATCAGCCTGTTGATAATTGATAATATCACATATTACATAACCGTGGAGAAATGGCAAAGGCTGCAAACGAATTACTTGTGAAACCAATTAATGGTGTGTCATGAAGACACGCGGCAGAAGTGAAACTTCATGGGTGTATGGGTGTAGGCCCTACACTGTAGGGTATGAACGCAATAGAGACACTATACAACTTCCTGCGCGAGACGGAGACGCTCCTAGTTGAGTGTGCTACGCGTGCTTCGATAAATGTCAATATCTCGATAACTATTAGTCGTAGAGACATGACTATAAATTACTTCAGTGTGGCATAAAATTACCTAGATGTCATATGCTACATATCTCGGAAACTTCGCAATAGTTTTCGAGATATATGTACTTGAATATACCTGGAGCTGCTTGAAAAACGGCCTCAACACTATGTATTATCCCCCCTCCTTTTCGTCACAAAAAAGGTAGCCGATCTCAATTTGAAGGAATGAATTGTCAAATTCGATGGCAAGTATTATTCAGAATACTCGTCAATTTTTTTTTGATGGGGTGCTCGGGGATTAGTTGTTCGTAACTTAATAAATGTTACTGTGTTTCAATTACATTGTTTCCATGTTCCCAGGAAATAACCGCCTTGAGTTTTTGCAATCATGATTTTCTGTAGAATTAAAGTCACTGTTCGTAATATTATTGTGAGTGTTAATATTAAAAACTTTCCCAAAATTCCATTCTGAGAAAGAAAGAGAAGGAATTGTAAAGAAGAGGTTTGCGAAACAAAGAAGGGAAAGAAGAAAATATTTCCCCATTTTTTTTCATCCAAATTGTTGAGTGCAATAAAACTCAAAGGCCAGATGTTTACAACCCGGGTTTGTCGAGCAAACCTAAAGTAAGAGAGGGATGGAGTGAGGGCCCCAACTCAGCGGTCAAGTTTCTTCTCCCTCTCCCTCTTTGCCGACATCACCCCTCTGTCCAACTGAAATGGATATGAAAATGTATATGAAATAATTTTTTGATATTTAACCTTCTCAACTTGAAAAAAAGACGAAATTTCTTATTTGTTGAGAATTTTTCATCTCCAAATATTTGTGAATGAAGTTGTTTTATCTTATCCGTAGGTATAATTTTGTTATAAACTTGTTCTTATCTTTATCCATGTCCTCATCCTTATTTTTGTCCTTATCATTACATCTAATCTCCAGACGCATTTTTATCAACAATATTGAACGCGCAGGATAATTTTTAAAAAATAATATAAGCATTATTCAATTTTCAGTCAATATTTTCAATTGTCTTATGCCATTTTTTCCAATTTTGATCGATAACCTTTTAATCCTTTAGAACTCATTTTCAGCCGCCGACATTCGTTACTCGTGTTGTTAGCGTTGCGCCGATCATGCGGAAGAATGATGTGAAATATATACTAAGTTTTTGGGATTGTAGCAAACCGCGAAATTGTTTAAAAAAATTAAAAACTGCAGAATTAAGCGTCCACGCGATATTTATTGCTTTACGCCGACGAAACCGTGATAGATAGGATAAAAATGTATAATACTTAATTTGTAGAGCATAAAATTTCCTACAAAAAAGTTAGTGGTGGCATTTTCGTAATTTCAACCGTCAAGTCGCCAAACCCGCTCAGAATTGAACTACGAAAAAGCTGATTCGCCGCCAACGCCGAAAAGTCCATTTTAGTTACAAAATGCAAATAATTTATGAAAAAGTTGATTAAAAAATCGAAAAAAAATTGGGATGCATCTTGACCCTTCACAGAATGTTTCCAGGAGAATTTTTTTTTTTAAAACTATGTTTCGTTTTTTCAGGAGTCCCCTTTTTTTTTCATTTTTTAACCAAAATTTGCCTTCATTTGTATATTTCATGTATACATTTATTTATTTGTATACTTTATGTATCTATATATTTATTACTTTCGAACACTCGAAACACTAAATATATAAATTGCAAGCCTCGCCCTCGGCGGGGCCTGAAGAATGAAATTCGAGAAATAACCCAGTGAATTGTTAGGAAATTCTGTAGAATTTATATTATCATTCTATTGAACTTAGTTTCACTGTTCAGAACTCGCGCTGTGACCGTCGCGCTGCCTTTTTTAGATTCACATTTGTAGCTTGAAGAATCGAGCTTTGAAAAAATTGAAAAAATTGGAATGCCTAGTTTGAATCATTTACAATGGACTAGCGGGGTTTTTATACCCTGAAAATCCGTCAAGGCTACAAAAAATAATTATTTGTCGAGGCTCATATGCAAAAGCGGCGCCACGCCGCCCAGTGCGAGCAACGGAGTGTGCGAGATTTACAATCTCTCTGTTGCCTTCATCCGCTAACCGCACGCTCGACTCACACCTATGAATGTGACAACGCTGCGTTACTAAAAGCACGGGCGGCGCAACGCTAACAACACGAGTAACGACTGTCGGCGGCTGAACGTGAGATCTAAAGGATTAAAAGGTTATTGATCAAAATTGCAAAAAATGGCATAAGACAATTGAAAATATTGACTGAAAATTAAATAATGCGTATTTTATTTTCTAAAAATTATCCTGCGCGTTCAATATTGTTGATAAAAATGCGTCTGGAGATTAGATGTAATGATAAGGACAAAAATAAGGATGAGGACATGGATAAAGATAAGAACAAGTTTATAACAAAATTATACCTACGGATAAGATGAAACAACTTCATCCACAAATATTTGGAGATGAAAAATTCTCAACACATAAGAAATTTTGTCTTTTTTTCAAGTTGAGAAGGTTAAATATTAAAAAATTATTTCATATTCATTTTCATATCTATTTCAGTTGGACAGAGAGGTGATGTCGGCAAAGAGGGAGAGGGAGAAGAAACTTGACCGCTGAGTTAGGGCCCACACTCCGTCCCTCTCTTACTTCGGGTTTGCTCGACAAACCCGGGTTGTAAACATCTGGCCTTTGAGTTTTATTGCCCTCAACAATTTGGATGAGAAAACATGGGGAAATATTTTCCTCTTTCCCTTCTTTGTTTCGCAAACCTCTTCTTTACAATTCCTTCTCTTTCTTTCCCAGAATGGAATTTTGGGAAAGTTTTTAATATTAACATTCACAATAATATTACGAACAGTCACTTCAATTCTACAGAAAATCATGATTGCAAAAACTCAAGGCGGTTACTTCCTGGGAACATGGAAACAATGTAATTGAAACACAGTAACATTTATTAAGTTCCGAACAACTAGTCCCCAAGCACCCCATCACAAAAAATTGACAAGTATTCTGAATAATACTTGCCATCGAATTTGACAATTCATTTCTTCAAATTGAGATCGGCTACCTTTTCTGTGACGAAAAGGAGGGGGGATAATATATAGTGTTGAGGCCGTTTTTCAAGCAGCTCCAGTTATTCAAGTACATATATCTCGAAAACTATTGAGAAGTTCCCGAGATATGTAGCATATGACATGTAGGTAATTTCATGCCACACTGAAGTAATTTTTATTCATGTCTCTACGACTAATAGTTATCGAGATATTGACATTTACCGAAACACGCATAGCACACTCAATTAGGAGCGTCTCCGTCTCGCGAAGGAAGTTGTATAGTGTCTCGATTACGTTCATACCCTACAGTGTAGGGCCTAAACCCATACACCCATGAAGTTTCACTTCTGCCGCGTGTCTTCACGACACACCATTAATTTGTTTCACAAGTAATTCATTTGCCGCCTTTGCCATTTCTCCACGGTTATGTAATATGTGATATTCTCAATTATCAACAGGCTGATTATCATTTGTTATCATAATTATATACTTGTAGATAAGCCGCCACTGTAACTCCTCTATGAATGGCAGCACAGGTGGGCCTACACCTCCTTGACCTGCCTTTTGGATTTCTGCGTCGAGGTCTGGCCTCCAACGCAGGTTACTTTGATGACCACTCGATAATTGCAGAGGAATTGTTTGCCTTCCTGTTGGGGACTGGTGGTCTTCTGCTTGCGTCCCGGTTGGTGGCCATCAGAGGGGAAAATGCGTCAAAACATAATAATAATAGCCGTATTATTGAGTTCGTTCGATTTTTTAGCCTTCTCAACTTTTTCTCTTAGCAAAGCTCCGCCCCCCGGAATGGAGAGCAAAGCGAGCCGGGGGTGCAATCCCATAGTATATTTTTAATTAAATATCTTTAAAAAAAAGGCTTACATAATTTTTTTAAAGAAAAAGAAGCTTTGGGATATGTTTTTAAAAGAAAATTGAAATAAAACATTTGTAATTCATGGCGGAATCGATTCTGAAAGACATCGATATAATGATGACGTGATATCCGGTCTGAAGTTGGAGGCGCAGGCGCGTAAGCGCGCTTTTAATGCTAGTCCTATTGTATAAAGAAGATAAATAGAAAATTGTATTATTTATTGCAGAGTTTTTTTATCTTTTCAGTTTTTTAGCACCCACTGCCCGCGTACTTCTGATCCAGGCACTTTCGCAATCCTTTTCATACTACTTCTCATATTACTTTTGATATTACTGATTTTGTAGAGAATTCATTGAGCTATAATTTTCATTATAAGTTTTTCTCTCTATCCAAACCAGGTAATATAACTACACATATGTTTGTTTCAACTGAACATTCCATTGAACCGATTATTCGCCATTAGTCGATACGCTGAGGGGGATTTAGTATGCATTTTGAGAGGAATTCTTGAAGCAAGATTTACTTCAAGAATTGCTTGCTTCAAGCAAGACCTGTGACCAGTGGGTTACCAATGCGGCGCCATATCCATTCGGCTGCTGTGCCATTCTTAACAATAACCGTTTGTTTTGTCGATGTTAATGATCCTCCCACTTTTGTTATCAAATTTGTTTAACTATGGTCTATTAATATTATCAACTGATTTGGAAATCAGTTTTTGATGAAAACCTCGGAATTAAAAGGAGATTAAGGAGCCGAATTTTCATAAGGACCTTTTTCGTTGAGAAAAATGAGAGCTACAAAATATGACTTTAGAAAATTTTGCCATCTTTCTTAGATTCCGAGATATTTAGCAAGAACCAAAATCTGTAGAATATGTTGTTATCTTCAATGGGACTGAAGCGGAGGAGTGGGGGTGGGCATGAGGGTGCAAAGCTCCGCCACAAGGGAGAGTAAAGAGTTATCCCTGGTCCGCCATTACGATACGCGCCGGGCCCAGTATTGGTAGTGTGTTTATAGTTTGTTTATAGTGTGTTTATATTGTGTTTTTAGAGTGTTTATAGTGTGTTTTTAGTGCAATTTGATGTGCAATTTCATCGAAAAATTCTGGATCGTTCACCAAGGAATAAAAAGTTAAGGGCTGTTGAAGGTAAGTCCGTCACGTTCTTCGTATTTACCCTCCCCAGTTTGGAGACATCAAGGGGGTAAAAAAACATCCAAAATACGCAGCAATGAACGATGGAAACAAAATTTTAATTTCCTCTTGTCACACTGACGTATTTGTCCTCGCACTTTATCATCATCTTTCCTTTAAACAAAGTGGAATAAAGGGATATGACGAATTTTATTATATTTTTCAATAAGTAATTTTTTTTCCATCATAGGAACTTTGGATAACTGTTGGTTCCGGAGTAACGAAGAAAATCGTCTCTCTTCACATAGTTGCTTCTCATTGCGATTTCGATGTCCTTCAATGTCTACCGGTAGTGGATCATTTGATGGGAGCTGATTATACGAGTAAAGCCGGGCGAGGAAAACGTGCAGCTTTGCATGCTCAACTAGAACTCTATCTGACTAACTTCGCATGCGGTATTTCTCAATCACTCAATCCATTTTCACTTCATTTTTCACTTGAAAAAATTCTCATGATTGTTTGTATTGGAAAGACGAACAGCTTTTATTCGAAACGTTTTCCGATATCTCTTGTCGTTTTCATAAAAAATCATTTATCAATCCTTCTGACACCCCCCTCCTCGCTAGCGTTCCCCACAGTACTCCTCTATTCACCGAGTCGAAGGCTGCCTTCAGATCCACGAAGAAAGCCACCAATTTTCCGCCCTCCTTTGCCAGTTGCTTGCTCACCAGATAATTCAATACGTATATATTATCCACCGTCCCCATCCCCTCCCTAAAACCCGTCTGGTTATCCGGTACTATCTTTTTCTCCTTTACTTCCTTCTCCAGCCTCCCCGTGACCACCGATGCATACACTTTATATAGCGTATGCATCAGAGTCACCCCTCTGAAATCTCCCACCTTCCTGCCCTCCTCCTTCTTCACTATCGGAGCTATTAACCCTTCTTTCCAATCCTCCGGCCAACCTTCTCCTTTCCATACTTTCTCACATATTCTCCATGCCACGGCCCTTATCTTCTCCCCCCCTTCCTTCCAAATCTCATTTTCTATTCCATCCTCTCCCGCTGCTTTACCTCCTTTCAATTTCCTTATGGTCTCCTCCACTTCACCCTGCGTTAATCCCTCCACATCCTGGCCTAGTAGCTCTTTTCTCCCCTGCCCCTTTACCCTCCCCTCTGCCCCTCCCAACAGCTGCATAAAGTAATCCTTCCACTCCTCCAACCCAATGTCCTCGTTTATCCCTTTCCACACTTTTCTCTCCCTGTTTATCGCCTCCCACACTTTACCTGCGTTCACTGCTTCCTCCACCTCTCTCTCGAATTTTCTTCGCTCCTCCGCCTTCTTCTCTTCACACAGCTTAACATACTCTCTTTTCCTCTCCCTATATTCCTCCCTATCCACCCCCCCTTCCTTGCTCTCCTCAGCGCCACCCTTGCTTCCGACTTCAGTTCCTCACCCTCTTCATCCCATCAGTCCCCTCATCTTTTCCTCCTTCTCCGCATGGCTCCTTCTATGTCCTCCTTCACTTGTTTCACCTTCGCTTTCACTTCATCCATCAAATTATTCACTGTACTTCTAACATCCCATTCCTGTTCTTCCAGCCTCCTTCTTAGTTCCTTCCTCTTCCCCCTGTCCCACTTCGCAACTTTTATCGCTTTTACCCTCCCCCCTTTCTCATTTCCCTCTCCCCTCTCTCCCCCTCATCCCTCAAAAAAAAAAGAGTGAAAAATGATAAAAAATGATGAAAAATGAATAATGATGATATGATGTTATTTGAAATAAATTGTGTAATATGTAACTATTTTTGAATGAACTTTTGAATGTAAAATATTGATACTCAATTTGAACACTTTGGAATGTATCGAGACAAAAACAAAAATAATGTAAAAATATGTATATGATTCTTAAAAGTCCTTAGGGGGCCACCATGTCCCAGGACTCAATAAATGCTTTTCTCTCTCTCTCTCTCTCAGCTCCACTACTAATGGGAAGTGATCCGAATCACATCGCTCCCCTATGTCCAACCTCACTATTTCCCTCCTTACCTCCTCCCCCGTGATTGCATAATTAATTACCGACGTTACCCGTGCCCTCTCGAACGTAAACTCCCCTTTCTCATCACCTTCACAATTTCCATTCAGGATCCCCCATCCCGTCTCCTCCAGCCGCCTTACTAACGACTTACCCTCTCTGCAGGCTTTTCTGTCGTCCATTGAATTTCTTTTACCGCCCCCCTCCCCCGCCTCTGCATCACCAAAACCTCCTTCCTTCCCTGTTTTCATATTAAAATCCCCTCCAATGATCGTCAGCTCCTCCGATTTCTCCTCCATTACCGCTTTCATTAACTCTAGCTTCCTTTCTGCGTCACGATTCACATACACGCCAATCAAATTCCACCTCCTTCCCCCCAAAATTATCTTTTCCGCCATCCACCCCTCCATGCCCTGCTCCGCCATTTCAACCCCTCCCCATCCATCCTCACATAATTCCTTTTTAATCCCCAGCAACATACCTCCTATCCACCTTCCTTTTTTATTATCTCTTCTGCCCACCTACACCTTCCACCTAAACCCCTCCGGTACTCTTGCCTTCACCCCCTCCCACCCTTTCCTGTCTAACCACGTCTCTATCAGGAATACCACGTCCCATTCCTTCAGCCTTTTCCAAAAATCCAGATCCTTGTTCTTCACTCCAGCCACGTTCTAGAATGCCACTTTCCTCCCCTGCCTTCCATTCCCCCTCTCCCCCCCTTCTCCTGTTCCCCCAGCCTCTTCTTTATGCTCTTAATTTCCCCGCCCCCTCTTTCTTCCCCCCCTTCCCATCCCTTACTCCTCTCATCGACCCCCGTGCACCCCTTCTATCCCTTTGCTGTTCTCCATTCGTTGGATTACGCCTCACATCCTGAACCCACGTTTCTTCATTCCTACTTTTCAACTTATTTTTCCGCTCGTCCCACAGCCATAGTTCCTCTCCTATCCATACCCTGCCTCTTCCTACTCTCACCCGCCTGCCATCTTCTGCCTCTACGACGCTGTATCCTTCTCTCCTTGAATGTCAAGTCACTCTCCAGCCTCTCCTTCCTCCTCCTCAATTTACTCCTATTTGCAAGCACTTTCCCCTTTTCATGTTCGTCCTTGAGACCTACCACCATCGATTCTCCCCTATCCCTGTCCTTCTTCTCAAACTTCCTCACCCACAGAACCTCCACCTCCACATCCATCTTGTCCCTGAACATCTCCAGTACTGCCTCCTTTGCATCCCTTTCCTCCAAAATCATCCTCATTATCACTAGATTGCTCATCCTCTTTTTTCGTTCAATCACCTCCTCCTTCCACTCCAACTCCTGTAGCCTCCGTTTGATGGTCTCAATCTTCATATCCTCCTCCACAACCCTATCTGCCCCTCTTCCCTCTCTTCCCTTCATTTCATTGAAATGAGAGAGTGAAGGAGATGTATGAGGAAACGGCAAGCAAGGTTAGGGTAGGGGAGAAGGTGTCGGATAGGTTTTGGACGGCGAGAGGGGCGAGGCAGGGGTGCACTCTCAGTCCAATACTCTTCAACATCCTTCTGGCGGACCTGGAAGAGTCTTTGAGGTTTAGGTGGAGAGGAGGGGTCGGACTAAGAAATACGAAGGTATTCTTTCTGGCATATGCGGACGATATAGTGCTGCTAGCAGAGGATTAGGCAGGAATGAGGATCATGATGCGACAGATGGACGAGTACATAAGGAGGAAGGGCTTGATGTTGGTTTAATGGTATTTAGGAAGAGAGCGAAGAGGATGGAGGATAGAGCGGTACGGAAATTAGGGGGGAAGAAGGTGGAGGAGGCAAGGGAGTTCTGCTATCTAGGATATTGGTTCAAAAGCACAGGAGGGCAGGCGAGGCAGGTACAGGAAAGGGTCGCGTAGGCAGGGAATGTGATGGGACCGGTATGGGGGATAGGTAAAAGAAGATTTAAGAAAGATTGGAGGAGAAGAATTTGGCTTTTCGATGCTCTGGTCTGGTCGGTGGTGAGTTATGGGGCGGAGATTTGGGGGTGGGAGGAATGGGATGCGGTGGAAAGGATGCAGGAAAGGTACCTTAAGTGGGTATTGGGGCTAAGAAGAAGCACGCCGGGATATCTGGTGAGGGAGGAAGTGAAACGAGACAAATGCAGAGGAGTCAAGAGAGCGTGGAGATTCGAGCGTATCTGGAAGCGATCGCGAGTAGAGAGGGGACAAGTAAGGGGTCAAGGTGGGAGGAAGGTAGGCGCAGGTTTAGAGAGGAAAGAGGATTAGAGGCAAGAGGAGAGGAAAGGGCGGGTGGGAGAGAAGATAGAGAGGATTTGGGGAAGGTGGAAGAGGAAAAAAAAAGAAGGCAGGTGGCGGATAGGTGGGAGGGGATTGTGCAGTTTTCGGGAAACCCATGGTACCCGGGGGTAGCAGTGGAGGGTATCCCGAAATACTTGGAATACTGCTGGAGAGAGGAAAGATAGAATAGGGTAGCAAGATTTAGGATGGGGGAAGGGCTGAAAGGAGAGAAAAAGTGGGGAACGGAGGAGATGAGAAAATGCAGGAGATGTGAGGCGCAGAGGGAGACATGGGGGCACGTCTTAGAAGAATGTATGGGTGAGAATGGTAGCGGGAGAGGAGTAGCGGAGAGAGTGAATGAGTTTCTGGGGGAGGATGGGAGAAGAGAGAGATGGATGGTGGAATGGGAGAATTATGGAAAAGAAAAGGAAATAAGTGGGGAAAGGGAGAGAGATAGAGAGAATGTAAAGAGAGATTGAAGGTGCGTGTGTGTGTGTGTGTGTGCGTGTGAGGGTATGGCGGGGAGA
>NW_021681233.1:71955-82061 GCF_001412515.2 Diachasma alloeum | reverse complement strand
TTTAAGAAAGATTGGAGGAGAAGAATTTGGCTTTTCGACGCTCTGGTCTGGTCGGTGGTGAGTTATGGGGCGGAGATTTGGGGGTGGGAGGAATGGGATGCGGTGGAAAGGATGCAGGAAAGGTACCTTAAGTGGGTATTGGGGCTAAGAAGAAGCACGCCGGGATATCTGGTGAGGGAGGAAGTGAAACGAGACAAATGCAGAGGAGTCAAGAGAGCGTGGAGATTCGAGCGTATCTGGAAGCGATCGCGAGTAGAGAGGGGACAAGTAAGGGGTCAAGGTGGGAGGAAGGTAGGCGCAGGTTTAGAGAGGAAAGAGGATTAGAGGCAAGAGGAGAGGAAAGGGCGGGTGGGAGAGAAGATAGAGAGGATTTGGGGAAGGTGGAAGAGGAAAAAAAAAGAAGGCAGGTGGCGGATAGGTGGGAGGGGATTGTGCAGTTTTCGGGAAACCCATGGTACCCGGGGGTAGCAGTGGAGGGTATCCCGAAATACTTGGAATACTGCTGGAGAGAGGAAAGATAGAATAGGGTAGCAAGATTTAGGATGGGGGAAGGGCTGAAAGGAGAGAAAAAGTGGGGAACGGAGGAGATGAGAAAATGCAGGAGATGTGAGGCGCAGAGGGAGACATGGGGGCACGTCTTAGAAGAATGTATGGGTGAGAATGGTAGCGGGAGAGGAGTAGCGGAGAGAGTGAATGAGTTTCTGGGGGAGGATGGGAGAAGAGAGAGATGGATGGTGGAATGGGAGAATTATGGAAAAGAAAAGGAAATAAGTGGGGAAAGGGAGAGAGATAGAGAGAATGTAAAGAGAGATTGAAGGTGCGNACTCAGTCTCGAACTCACGGAATGGTTTTTGGATTTAAGCTAAGTTATTGTATATAGGCATGTAAAAAAGTTAGATCATAAGTAGGTTTTTAAACGTATGTAAACGGAAGTCATTGTAACCCTAAGGGGAATCAATAAAGTACAATGAATAAAAAATCATTTGTTTATTAAAAACACCCCCTAATTAGCGGATAGCACGCGAAACACTGGGCCGATTTCGATAAATCAAAGGCTTCTTTGTTCGTATTGAAAAGTCGAACAACTTTTTTTCGAAACATTTTCCGATATCTCTCATCGTTTTCATAAAAAATCATTTGTTCATTAAAAACGCCCACTAATTAACGAATATCGTGCGAACCACTAGGCCGATTTTGATAAATCAAAGAGCGTTTTGTTTGTATGAAAAAAACCAACAACATTCATTTGGAATATTTTTCTGTATGTTTCATGGTTCACATGAAAAATCATTTTTTTAATCAAAAATTGGGGTAAAATTGTTTATAACTAACAATTGCTCAATGAGATCGCAAAAACACTAAGAAATTCGGATTCTCCATCTCCGAAAACATAAATTCCGACCATCAAATTCTGCCACCTTTTTCATGTCCACAGAAAGGTGATATAGCGTATAAACTACGTTGTGATTTTTTTTGCAGATATAGAAATCACGATGAAAGTGGTGAAGATCCAAGCGGAGAAAGAACGCGTAGCATGTTCAATGCCTGAAAAAATTAATATGGTTGGTACGTATAAATATTTCAACATAAATATTTTATTTAATTTATGTCTGTCATAAGTATAATCGGGATAAATTTCTTCCTCACTGTTTTCATTTTCTTTCTCTTTTAGCACCCAGGCCCAGGAGATTACCAATGGACAGCACTCCGCAACCAGAGATATCCAAAAGAGACACGACAAGACACGACAACAAGACCGAAGAAGAGAAAAACGCGGAGTGTGTTCGACACCCAGAAGCATAAATTCGATTGGTAAGTACATGCAAAATAAATATCTGCTTCCACACTATTTTGATTGTCTTCTGTTTTCAGCATCCAGGCCCAGGGCATTACGGAAGGACATTATCACTCGGTAATCAGAGATTGCGCCCACACCATCTTCCCAAGTGACAAGGGAATGACGGAAGAGCACCCAAGAAAGGAAGGAATACTTCCGAATCAATCAGCGGGAGACTTGGGCAATGAAGAAAAGGATTGCCCACCTGGAAAAGGTAATATTATTGATATTTCTCAATAATCAGAGCCTAACATGGACCTTCTTTTGCAGACTCTGAGGTACAAGGAGAAGCAGAGTGAGGTCTATTCATCCAGATATCACTGGCCACCAATGTTCGTGACACCAAGCCATCCAGCCCTCTCCATCCAGCCCTTGATGGTACCACCAATAGTATGGCCACTGCTGCCATCGCCGTTCCCCATGCCCCCCCTCCCCACAATCCATTTGTTTAATAAAACAAAATCAAAAGGCGTTAAAAGTGTTTTTTTATTTTTTAATCATCTTTCTCTCATCTTTCATCTCGTAATTTTCCACTCTTTCCACTCTTTCCATGCTTGCTCAGTGGTAGCAGAACTGTTGGACATCTTTGGTGTGCCAACTGTCACTTTGTGACATTATTTATATTTTCTTTTTGTCTCCTGCCACCGTTTATTTATTTGAGTTATCTTATTTTTTCACTCTCATGACTGAAAAAATGATAAATTGAACAAATATGCTTGCTCAACGATGGCAGAACTGTTGGACATCTTTGGTATGCCAACGGTCACTTTGTGACATTCTTTATATTTTCTTTTTGGTTCCTGCCACCGTTTATTTGTTTTATTTTGTCATATTTTTTCGCTCGCATGACGGGAAAATGATAAATTGAACAAATATGCTTGCTCAACGATGGCAGAGCTGTTGGACATCTTTGGTGTGCCAACTGTCACTTTGTGACATTCTTTATATTTTCATATATTTTCTTTTGGCTCCTGCCACCGTTTATTTGTTTAATTTATTATATTTTTTCGCGCTCATGCGAGAAAAAATGATAAATTGAACAAATGTGCTTGCTTAACGATGGCAGAGCTGTTGGACATCTTTGGTGTGCTAACTGTCACTTTGTGACATTCTTTATATTTTCTTTTAGCTCCTGCCACCTTTTATTTGTTTAATTTATTATATTTTTTCGCGCTCATGCGAGAAAAAATGATAAATTGAACAAATGTGCTTGCTTAACGATGGCAGAGCTGTTGGACATCTTTGGTGTGCTAACTGTCACTTTGTGACATTCTTTATATTTTCTTTTAGCTCCTGCCACCTTTTATTTGTTTAATTTATTATATTCTTTGTCTCTCATACGTGAAAAAATGATAAATTGAACATACATGCTTGCTCAACGGTGGCAGAGCTGTTGGACATCTTTGGTGTGCCAACTGTCACTTTGTGATATTCTTTATATATTTTTTTGGCTCCTGCCACCCTTTATTTGTTTCATTTATTATATTTTTTCGCTCTCATGCGGGCAAAAAATGCTGAATTGAACAAATATGCTTGCTCAACGGTGGCAGAGCTGTTGGACATCTTTGGCGTACCAACTGTCACTTTGTGACATTCTTTATATATTTTTTGGCTCCTACCACCGTTTATTTATTTAATCTATCATATTTTTTCACTCTCATGAGTGAAAAAAGATAAATTACACAAATATGCTTGCTCAATGGTGGCAGAGCTGTTGGACATCGTGGATGTACCAGCTGTCACTTTGTGACATTTTTTCCAATTTTCTGCATAGCTTCTGTTGTTCTTTTTATTTATTTTTCTCACTCTGATGAGTGGAAAAATGGAAAATTGAACAAATATGTCTGCCCAACAGTGCCAGAGCCGCTGGACTTTGCTGATGTTGCAAAGAGAGCTGTTGGATTTCCAACAATCGAACTATCATAAATTTTTATGATAATTTGCATAATTTTCGGCTCTCAGCACTATTTATTGGCAAATTTCATTATTTTTGGCACTATAATTAGTGCAGAAATGAAGAAATAAGTTCAGTGGAAATTCATTTCCTTGCATGTCACTGCTATAGCCGTTGAATTTTTAACGAATCCAACTGTTATATGTTTTTATGACAATTCCTGGTGCANCTGGACTTTGCTGATGTTGCAAAGAGAGCTGTTGGATTTCCAACAATCGAACTATCATAAATTTTTATGATAATTTGCATAATTTTCGGCTCTCAGCACTATTTATTGGCAAATTTCATTATTTTTGGCACTATAATTAGTGCAGAAATGAAGAAATAAGTTCAGTGGAAATTCATTTCCTTGCATGTCACTGCTATAGCCGTTGAATTTTTAACGAATCCAACTGTTATATGTTTTTATGACAATTCCTGGTGCATGTGGCTATCAGCAGTGTCTATGAGCATTGTAGAATGTTTCCATACCATTATTATTTATTTATATGCATTTATTTATATTTTATGGGATTTTGTACTTTTCACGTACAAAATCCACAAAACCACGGGAATCTGTAATACCGATAGAGAGGGCCCCTAACCTCTGCGTGCGATAGGTTCCGTTACCCCTTAAGGATTATAGGTCTAAATACCCAGTTGAGAACATCCGAAAAACAAATCCAAGACTAGAATGTCCAAAACAAAAATATCCAAAAGAAAAACCAAGAAAAACCCCCAAACCAAAAGAAAACAAGCAAAAACGTCCAAAATATCCACAAAATAAGAGAAAAATCTTTATTACACCACAATTTAGAAAGAAGTATTGTACGAAATGTTATTAAGATAACCAACAACATCATCAACAGAATAATCTTGAACAACGCGATTAAGACGAGCATCAATATCAAGATACTTCTTCCGCTTCCTCCTTGCAATTGATCTCCCTGCAATATTTTGAATCATACAATTTTCAGCTCTTGCTTGCTCAGATTTTGAAACATTAATAAATTTCTCTAATTCAGTATGAGCATCATAAATCTGTCGATTAAACCGATTATGCCAACCCTTCACATTATTATTTGTGCGAGGCTCATCAGCAATAACTGAATCATACTGATTCCACATCACAATTGGAAATAATGGAGAAAGACGATGAGTTTTACGACGATTGAGTTTACCGATCCACGTTCCTTTAAAATAATCAAGTACTTTAACAAGTGTCAAGCATTTATTCTTCACAATATACGGAGTCCTCAATAATTCTTCGTAGGCAAAAATAACATTATCAGGAGGAACAAAAGCCAATCCAATTAACATCTTAATACTGGTTCGAAAGTCCTTGTCAGATGTGTACAAAGTTTGCAAACCAAATTCCTGCACTTTCCTCCATACCCACTGGGAGAAATGAAGGTGACAACCTTGAACTTCAGTTTCTGGAAAAACCTGTTCAATAGCTCCAATTACAGCAGACTCAAAATCCATCGTAATTTTAAGGGGACGCAATCGCGGTTCGTGCTGCTTCAAAACCTCAAAAATATCAACATAACAGGACATGGTTTTAGTCGGCGTAAGGGCATACACGAGAGGAATGAGAGCCCCATTACACCAGCCGTGAAAAGAATATTGTTGACGAAATATTCTCGGTACGCTCCAAAATGTACCATCACCAGCCCAACAATCACAATTCGCCAATACCTCCAAATTGTTGACAGTGGAGAAAATCAATAATCGATTATCCCCACCACTGTCGTGTAGAAGGAACTGCTCACCAGCATTTGTTTTGGTAAACAATTCAGGCACGACGAGACTAACAAGATCTGTTGGTGTGGGTAAACGAGGTTGTCCTTCAGCACGTGCTCTTCAAATAGTCCTAGCCAAATTGTCCTCTGGTGGTAAATTAGCACCAACATTGTCAGGAACATCTGAAGTGTGTTCGGCGATGATGGCAATCGTTGTATCCTTTGATTTAACAGCTGCCCGTTTACATTTTGCAACAACTTTTCGCACAGCAATTTGCGAGGGATCTGGTGCATGACAATGCTCGGGATTATCATCTCCCTTAATCACCCCTGCAATATTATACATTGCATAATATATCGTAGTAATAACAAACTATCATAGTAATATCAGCAATAAAATTTGAAAGTAAAATCCACTCAGCCAATTCATTACCTGTGCGTTTCATAGAAGATGTTATTATTATTGCACCACATCCTCGACTGGACCACTCCACACATCGCCAATAAATACTTGAGCTCGCTTTCGAATGGACGGAAAACAAGTAACCCTTATTAATTAGTAACGGCTTATTCTTTTGACTAAAAACAAATCGGAGTACCCCGGACATGTTGCCACCTGAGCCCTCAGCGAAACACTGACCATTGAAATATTTAATACCACACGAAATAGGAAATACTGGCGATGTTGCCAAATAAACTAAGAAATCGGTCGAGCGCGGTCAAATACAGTTCCAAACAGTTCAAAACAATAAAATTGGACTACCTTGAAACTGGCATATAATGTGAGCGGATATATTACCATTGGATATTCTTGCAATTGCATAATTTCAAATTGGATATTTTAATCTGGATATTATTTACTGGAGATTTCCGACCTGGTATTTAGACCGGCTACCTCTTTAAGTCATTATCAATATTTATAAAACATATATGAGTCTGTGAAGTTTAATAAATTCGATTTCTTCATTTTCACAACAAAAAGATAGGCGCGCGCGAAAGCGCGCGCAGAGATCTAGTAAACTACTCAAGGATAACTTTTTCGTCGGGGGTTTTCAATTTTCTAGTTTTCCGTTTTTTTTACCCTTTCCTGCCTAATTTAATCCTTCAATTACTCTAAGGTGATTATTCTTAAATTAAACCTTTTGCGCACAGAATCATAAGTATGAATGAAATTTCAATGCTACCAATCCATTTTCTTTTTTTCTTGCTAGGGAATTACGGTTCAATCTAATCGACTTCATCGAATCATTTTTTTATGCACTTTAGGAAAACGGAGTTTTTCTAAAAAAAACAGGACTTCGTAGTTTGATTCCTCGGAGTGTTTTCCTCATTTGTAATACAAAAACTCATTTTTTCGAATTGTTTTTCATGTAGTTTCATTTGGACAACGACGTTGCAGAGTTAGATGACCAAGTGTCAAAAGCATACACCTCTTTCCTTGGTTTGTTGTCGGGAGTAAAAATCTAGAAATTCATTGATTTTTCAGCCGAACCGTCCTGGGTGTTTCAAAATTTTCTATCATTTTGGAGTTCAAGCAGCATTCTATTGGATTACTCTCCCATCTGAATTTCGACCGATAGAAGTATTGAGGTTTTTGCGAGTTAAAACCATATTCATACTAGATCTTCATTTATTTCAACAGGAAATGTTCATCCACGATGGCCATGTAACTAAATGGAAGTAATAATGCCATCCCCACTGCTCCACAAAAATCCCAATATTGAATTTTTGTTGATTGACTTTCAGATGAGGGAATAATCTGTAAAATTTGAAATTTCATGATTATTTCTCGTGAATCGAATTTAAAGTCACTCTCATAAAAAGAACTAGTGAACTCTCGATGGAATTTAGATTCTTTTCTAACAGTGTATCTTTCTGACTTGGACCAAGTGTTGATTTGAGTAGAATGAAGCCGAAAAATCGGCTTGAATCATGCCGCAAAATTGACTTGAATCGAGTCGTTATCTGCTACCTGAAACAGACCGAATTTCTATGTGAATCACCCCGTTTTTCGATTTGATTCAAGTCGATTTGTCGGCTTGATTCAAACCGATACCAGCTTAGTATGTTTTTTTTTTTTCAAATAAACCACTTTTTGATTTATATCAGACCCGGACTCCGGATTGGCGTAGTCTGAGTCACTCAACTTGAATCAAGTCGAAAATCGACTAGATTCAAATCGACGTCCACTTGAATCAGTACTTTTTTTGGTCGTAGGGTCTCCTACGTTGGCCATGCGGATACTCTAACGCTAGACGCCTTGGTACCCACGTATTCTGGCTGCTGTTTGAAGCTGAGTCAAACATTAATCATTGCCCTCAAATACCGACTACAGTAATTTTGTAGTTCCCGACTTGCAGTGTAATTATCTCGATCTTTTTCTTGCTTGTAATGAGCACGGTCACTGTTTTGTGTTCCGTTGACTTCTGGCCTACTGTGTTCATCCAGCAGCGGATGGTCTCGAAAGTTGTGTTGAATGCAAAGTTAATCTCATCCCGTTATATCGCCACCATGATAACGGTACTTTCCCCTTGCAAGGTTGCTGCTCCTCTCCTCATGAAGGTCGGTTCGTTACCGTTATTCAATAGGACAACGGTCAGCGATGACATGGCTTCTAACAGGCTTGACCCTCATTGTTCATATCCTTACTTGGGCAGTCGACTGTCCAGGCACTAAAGTCCGCGGCTATTGCCATGGGAAAGTCATGCTTCGTATTCTCAGTCAACCTATCCAGGAAATTCATAAACTCGTCAATAGAGAGGCTAGGTGGGGCATAGTAGCTATAGAAATAAATTCCATCAATCTTACCCTTCACAAAGCTATTTTTATTACTAGAGGCTGTGATCTGGAAAGGGCAGCTACCATAAGAGCAGATGACTGTCTTTGTGCAGGCATCTGTAACCCAGTATTGGATGCCAAGATGTCTATATGGGACATTCCATGTCAACTCAGCCACCCTGGAATTTTTTAGATGTCAGAATCTTGAATTAGCATGCTCCCTGCCAAGTACTATATGAGTACATACTTTCTCTAAATTTTCACTCCATTAATATTAATTGTTTGGCCAGGACAAATAACAAAAGCTCAAATTTTTGAAAAATCATATCTTGCGAACAAACTGGCCGATTTTGATGAATAAAAAAAGATTTTTTCCGTTTTTTCATATACTTTTGGAATAAAAATACGATAGTACCACGAGGAAAAATAATGAATCTGTTCAAAATCTACTCGTGATTTTATAAGTTAGGTGGTCGGATGGAGAGGTGATTTTAGGGTGGATGCACAAATAATAAAAAAGGTGCATTCGGATGATTTGCCATTTAATTCGCACGAAGATCTCACTTGAAACGTTAGTTTACAACAACAAATAAATAGATGTATTTTCTAAGTGGACTGCATTAACACAAAATAATTAGATGCTATTACGGTAATGTTCCGATAATTGTCCCGAAAACTATCACGATAACTGTCACCGTAACTATCCGAGATGAAGTTCGATGGTGTACTGACGATTGCGACACGGACGACCGCCTCGTCCGTGTCCGATGATTGACGATAACTATCGATAATTGCCGAGGGGGATGAATGACCAATTGGACTGTATTTTGGCCAGATTTTAAACATCCCGCCCGCCCTGCGTCACCCCTCGGTGACGATGTATAGATGATGAGATTCACTGTTGATCTTCCAGTAGGTCGTCGTTGATTGGCAATGGTACCAATCGATGAATTGCCCGTTGAACTTCCTGGTTGCCTTTCCTCAGTTTGACGACTCTCGTCAGGTTGTCCTGTCCCGGTTGAACTTCGATGACTCGAGCTAGGGGCCATTTTGCTGGTGGCTCCCGCTCGTCCACGATGAGGACCAACGAACCGATTTTGATCTCGTTCGTTGGCTGTTTCCACCTGTAGAGTTGCTGGTAGCGATGAATGCACTCTCGTGCCCAATGTTCCCAGAAATATTGAATTTTCTGGGAGATGATTTGCCACCTGTTGTGTCTCGTCGTGTTGATTTGCTGTAGTGATGGTTCCGGAATTGTTGTGAGCGCTTCTCCGATGATGAAATGTCCTGGTGTCAAGGCCGATGTGTCTTGTGGGTCATTGGTTAGTGGGCAGAGTGGCCTTGAGTTGAGTATAGCCTCGACCTGAGTAAGAAGAGTCGTAAATTCCTCGTACGTCAAGGTCGAGGTTCCGACGATTCGTCTGAGATGATATTTCGTTGATTTTACCGCAGCTTCCCATTTGCCTCCCATGTGTGGCGAGTAGGGAGGGTTGAATTTCCAAGTCGTTCCGTCTAATGCTAGCTGATCCCTGATAATAGCCGATTCGCTTGATGCCTGGTCGAAGAGTTTCTTTAGTTCTTTCTCTGCCCCAATGAAGTTGATCCCCTTGTCACTGGTCAGGGTTGCACAAATTCCCCTTCTTGAAGTGAAGCGCCTGTATACTGCGATGAACCCCTCCGCTGTTAGATCCGTTATCAGTTCCAGATGAAGAGCCGATGTTGCGAAACAGACAGACAGATGTACGCCTTATACATTGTCTTGTTTGCTCCTGATCCTCTTCATCTCAGGATGTTGATTGGGCCGGCAAAGTCTCCT